>NW_024755303.1:0-41472 GCF_018991925.1 Homarus americanus
GCACCTGGGAGGTCAGGAGGTACCTGAGCATGTCGGAGGGGCACCCGGGAGTGTCTGGGGTGTACCTGGGAGCATCTGGGGTGTACCTGGGAGTGTCTGAGGTGTACCTGGGAGTGTCAGAGGTCTACCTGGGAGTGTCAGAGTTGTACCTGGGAGTGTCAGGGGTGTACCAGGGAATGTCAGTGGAGTACCTGGGAGTGTCAGAGGTGTACCTGGGTGTGTCGGTGGTGTACATGGAGTGTCAAAGGTGTACCTGGTAGTGTCAACGGTGTACCTGGGAGTATCTGAGGTGTACCTGGGAGTGTCAGAGAAGTACCAAGGAGTGTGACAGGAGTACCTGGGAGTGTGAGAGGTGTACCTTCGAGTGTGAGAGGTGCACCTAGAAGTGTCTGAGGTGTACCAGGTACTGTCAGAGGTGTACCTGGGAGTGTCTGAGGTGTACCTGGGAGTGTCAGAGGTCTACCTGGGAGTGTCAGAGGTGTACCTGGGAGTGTCAGGGGTGAACCAGGGAATGTCAGTGGAGTACCTGGGAGTGTCAGAGGTGTACCTGGGTGTGTCGGAGGTGTACATGGTGTGTCAGAGGTGTACCCAGAAAATAACGGTGTACCTTCGAGTGTGAGAGGTGCACCTAGAAGTGTCTGAGGTGTACCAGGTACTGTCAGAGGTGTACCAGGGAGTGTCTGAGGTGTACCTGGGAGTGTCTGAGGTGTACCTGGGAGTGTCAGGGGATAACCAGGGAGTGAAAGAGGTGTACCTCGGAGTGTCAGAGGTGTACCAGGGAGTGTCTGAGGTGTACCTGGGAGTGTCAGAGGTGTACCAGGGAGTGTCAGAGGTGTACCTGGGAGTGTCAGAGGTGTACCTTGGAGTATCGGAGGTTTACCTGGGAGTGTCGGAGTTGTACATGGGGGTGTCGGAGGCGGACCTGGGAGTGTCAGAGGTGTACCTGGGAGTATCAGAGGTGTACCTGGGAGAGTCAGAGGTGTATATGGGAATGTCAGGGGTATACCAGGGAGTGTCAGTGAAGTACCTGGGAGTTTCAAAGGTGTAACTGGGAGTATCGGAGATGTACCTGGGAATATCGGAGGTGTACCTGGGAATATCGGAGGTGTACCAGGGAGAGTCAGAGGTGTACCTGGGAGTCTCAGAGGTGAACCAGGGAGTGTCAGAGGAGTACCAGGGAGTGTCAGTGAAGTACCTGGGAGTCTCAAAGGTGTACCTGGGAGAATCAGAGGTGTACCTTGAATTATCGGAGGTGTACCTGGGGGTGTCAGAGGTGTACCTGGCAGTGTCAGAGGTGTACCTGGGAGTGTCAAAGATGTACCTAGGAGTGTCAGAGGTGTATCTGGGAGTGTCGGACGTGACCTTGTCAGAAGTGTACCAGGGAATGTCAGTGGAGTACTTGGGAGTGTCAGAGGTGTACCTGGCAGAGGTGTACCTGGAAGTGTCGGAGGTGTACCTGGGAGTGTCACAGGAGTACCTGGGATTGTCAGAGGTGTACCTGGCAGTGTCAGAGGTGTACCTGAGAGTGTCAGAGATGTACCTGGGAGTGTCAGAGGTGTATCTGGGAGTGTCGGACATGTTCCTGGGAGTGTCAGAAGTGTACCAGGGAATGTCAGTGGAGTACTTGGGAGTGTGAGAGGTATACCTGGGAGTGTTAGAGGTGAAACTTGGAGTGTCAGAGGTGTACCTGGGAGTGTCAGAAGTGTACCTGGGAGTGTTGGAGGTGTATCTGGGAGTGCGAGAAGTGTACCTGGGAGTGTCGGAGGTGTACTTGGGAGTGTCAGAGGTGGACCTGGCAGTGTCCGCGGTGTACCTGGGAGTGTCAGAGGTGCACCAGGGAAGTCAGTGGAGTACCTGGGAGCACCAGTGTGCACCTGGAGGTCAGAGGTGTACCTGGAGTGTCAGAGGTGCATCCAAGTGTCAGGAGGTAAAAATTTGGGAGTGTCAGGAGGTGTGCCTGAGGAGTGTCAGGGGTGCACCAGGAGTGTCAGTGGGAGTACCTTGGGAGGCCAGAGATGCACCCCTGAGCAGAGGCACCTGGGAGGCCAGAGGTGTACCTGGGAGTGTCAGAGGTGTACCTGGGAGTGTCGGAAGAGTACCTGGGAGTGTAAGAAGTGTACCTGGGAGTGTCGGAGGTGTACCTGGGAGTGTCGGAGGTGTACCTGGGAGTGTCAGAGGTGTACTTGTGAGTGTCAGAGGTGTACCTGGGAGTGTCAGCGATATACCTGGGAGTGTCTGAGGTGTACCTGGGAGTGTCAGAGGTGTGCCTGGGAGTGTCAGAGGTGCACTTGGGAGTGTCAGAGGTGCACCTTGGAATGACTGAGGTGTACCTGGGAGTGTCTGAGGTGTACCTGGCAGTGTCTGAAGTGTACCGGGCAGTGTCTGATGTGTACCTGGCAGTGTCAGCGGTGTACCTGAGGAGTGTCAGCGGTGTACCTGGGAGTGTTAGACGTGTATCAGGGAGTGACAGAGGAGTACCTAGGAGTGTCAGAGGTGTACCTGGGAGTGTGAGAAGTGTACCTGGGAGTGTCTGAGGTGTACCTGGGGGTGTCAGAGGTGTACCTGGGAATGTCAGAGGTGTACCTGGGAGTGTCAGAGGTGTACCTGGGAGTGTCAGAGGTGTATCTGGGAGTGTGGGAGGTGTACCTGGGAGTGTAAGAAGTGTACCTGGGAGTGTCAGAGGTGTACCTGGGAGTGTCGGAGGTGTCCCTGCTAGTGTCAGAGGTGTACTTGGGAGTGTCAGAGGTGTACCTGGGAGTGTCAGAGGTGTACCTGGGAGTGTCAGAGGTGTACCTGGGAGTGTCAGAGGTGTACCAGGGAGTGTCAGAGGTGTACCTGGGCGTGTCGGAGGTGTACCTGGGAGTGTCTGGGGTGTATCTGGGAATATCTGGGGTGTACCTGGGAGTGTCTGAGGTGTACCTGGGAGTGTCAGAGGTGAACCTGGGAGTGTCAGAGGTGTACCTGGGACTGTCAGGGTTGTACCAGGGAGTGTCAGTGGAGTACCTGGGAGTGTCAGAGGTGTACCTGGGAGTGTCGGAGGTGTACATGGAGTGTCAGAGGTGTACCTGGGAGTGTCATGGGTGTACCAGGGAGTGTCAGTGGAGTACTTGGGAGTGTTAGAGGTGTACCTGGGAGTGTGAGGAAGTGTGCCTGGGGTGTCTGAGGGGTGTGCCTGGGAGTGTCGGAGGTATGCCTGGGAGTGTAGAGGGTGTGCCTGGGAGTGTCAGTGAGAGTACCTGGGAGTCTCAAAGGTGTACCTGGGAGTATTGGAGGTGTACCTGGGAATATCGGAGGTTACCAGGAATATCGAGGTGTACCATGTCAGGGTGCTTGGGGTATCAGAGGTGCACCTTGGAGTGTCTAGTGTGCCTGGGAGTGTCTGAGAGGTGTGCCTGGCGTGTCTGAGGGTGTACCTGGCAGTGTCTGAGGTGTGCCAGTGTGTGGTGCTGGGGTGTCAGCGGTGTACCTGGGAGTGTCAGGAATGTGCCAGGGGTGTCAGAGGAATGCCTAGGAGTGTCAGAAGTGTACCTGGGAGTATCGAGGTGTACCTGGGAGTGTCAGAGGTGTGCCTAGGGTAACAGAGGTGTACCTGGGGTCATCGAGATGTATCTCGGTGTTGGACGTGTATCTGGGAGTGTCAGAGGTGTGCCAGGGAATGTCAGTGGGTACCTGGGAGTGTCAGGGTGTGCCTGGGGTGTGGGGTGTGCCTGGGAGTGTCAGAGGTGTGCCTGGGGAGTGTCGGAGGTGTGCTAGGTGTGGTGCCTGGGGTGTCTGGGGTGTACCTGGGAGTGTCTGGGGGTGTGCCTGGGGTGTCTGGGGTGTGCCTGGTGAGTATCAGGTGGCTGCCTGGGGAGTGTGTCCAGAGGTGTTACCTGGGAGTGTCAGGGGTTGTACAGGGAGTGTCAATGGTGCCTCAAGTGTCAGGGTGTGCCTGGGGTGTCAGGGTGCACCAGGGTATGCAGAGAGGTGTGCCTGTTAGTGTCAGAGGTGTACCTGGGGTGTCTGGGGAATGGCAAAGTGTGCAGGGAGTGTCAGGTGTACCAGGGTGTCAAGGTGTGCCTGGGGAACTGTGGGGGCCTTGGAGGGGTGTACCTGGGGTGTCAGCGGTGTCTTACAGAGTGTACAGGGTGTGCCTGGAAGTGTCAGAGGTGTGCCTGGGAGTGTCAGAGGTACACTTGGGAGTGTCAAGTGCACATGAGTGTTTTAGGGTATTGCTGGGTGTGTCTGGTGTGCCTGGCAGTGTGCAGGGTGGCACAGTGTCTGAGGTGTGCCTGGCAGTGTCAGCGGTTTTGCTATAGAGTGTCAGCGGTGTGCCTGGGGAGTGTTAGACTGTGTGTGTCAGGAGAGACCAGGAGTACCTAGGAGTGTCCAGAGGTGTGCTTGGGGTGTGAGAGAGCCATGCCTGGGAGTGTCTCAGGTGTACCTGGGAGTGTAAGGGGTGTGCCTGCAGGTGTCAGGGGTGTAACAAGGAATGTCAGTGGAGTACACAGAGGTGTCCAGAGATGTACTGAGAGTGTCAGAGTGTGCCTGGGATTGTCAGAGGTGCTGGGAGTGTCTCAGGTGTACTTGGCAGGTAAATGTCAGTGGGGCCTGCAGAATTGTCAAGGTGTGCCTGGGGTGTCAGAGGTGTACACAGAATTGACAAGAGGTGTGCCTGGGAGTGTCAGAGGTGTGCCTGGGGTATCCGGAAGTGTACCTGGGAGTGTCAGAGGTGTGCCTAGAGTGTCTGAGGTGTACCTGGCAGTGTCTGGGGAGTGTACCTGGCAGTGTCTGGTGTACTTGGGGTGTCAGCGATGTGCCTGGGGTGTCAGCGGTGCCTGGGGGTGTGTCAGAGATGTACCAGGAGTGTCAGAGAATACCTAGGAGTGTCAGAGGTGTACCTGGGGAGTATCGGAGAAGTGTACAGGGGTGTCAAGGGAGTGTACCTAGGGTGGCAGAGGTGTGCCTGGGAGTGTCAGAGATGTAATATCTGGGAGTGTTTAGACGTGTATCTGGGAGTGTCAGAGGTGTACCAGGGAGTAACCAAGTGGAGTACCTGGGAGTGTCAGAGGTGTGCCTGGGGAGTGTGAGAGGTGTACCTGGGGAGTGTCAGGGGTGTGCCTGGGAGTGTGGAGGTGTGCTGGGGTGTGAGAAGTGTGCCTGCCAGTGTCTGAGGTGTGCCTGGGGTGTCTGGGGTGTACCTGGGGAGTGTCTGGGGTGTACCTGGTGGTGTCAGGTGTGCCTGGGGTGTCAGAGGTGTACCTGGAGTGTGGGGTTGTACCAGGGGTGTCAATGGGTGCCTGGGGTGCAGAGATGTACCTGGGGAGTGTCAGGGTGGCCTGGGAGTGTCAGAGGTGTGCCTCTGTTAGTGTCAGAGAGGTGTACCTGGGAGTGTCTGAGAATGCTACAAGTGTAAAAGTGTACCTGGGGAGTGTCGGAGGTGTGTGCCTGGGGAGTGTCCGGAGGTGTGCCTGGGGAGTGTCAGAGGAGGTGTACTTTGGAGTGTTAGAGGTGTGTGCCTGGGAGTGTCAGCGGTGTACTGGGAGTGTCTGAGGTGTGCCTGGATGTGTCAGAGGTGTGCCTGGGAGTGTCAGGGCACTTGGGGTCAAGGTGCGCCAGGTGGCTGTGGTGTACCTGGGTGTGTCTGAACAATGCCTGGCAGTGTCTGAGGTGTACCTGCCAGTGTCTGGGGGTGTGCCAGGGGTGTCAGTGGGTACCTGGGTCTCAAGGGTGTGCGGGAGGTATCAGGGTGTGCCTGGGAATATCGGAGGTGTGCCTGGGATATCGGAGATGTGCCTGGGGTGTCACAGGAGTGCCTGGGGTGTCAGAGGTGTGCCTGGGAATTATCAGGGCGTCATGGGAGTGTCAGAGTCTACTGGAGTGTCGGGTTGTGCCTGGCAGTGTTAGGCAGTGTATCAGGGAGTGGGGGTACCTAGTAGTGTTAGAGGTGTGCCTGGGATGAGAAAGTGTGCCTCTGAGTGTCTGGGGTGTGCCTGGAAGTGTCAGAGGTGGACCTGGGAGTGTCAGGGGTGTGCCTAGGAGTATCAGGATACCTGGGGTGTCAGGTTGTGCCTGGGGTGTTAGGCGTGTCAGGTGTCAGAGGTGTACCTGGGGTGTCAGAAGTGTGCCTGGGGTGTCTGAGGTGTACCTGGGAGTGTCAGGGGTGTGCCTGGGGTGTCAGGGTGCCCTTGGGGTGTGAGGTGCTCTTGGGTGTCTGGGGTGCCTGGGAGTGTCAGGTATGCCTGGGGGTGTCAGGGGTGTGCCTGGGGTGTAAGGAGGTGTATCTGGGGTGTCAGGGTGTGCCTGGGGTGTCAGGTTGCCTGGGAGTTTCAGAGATGTGACCTGGGGTGTCAGAGGTGTGTCTGGGGAGTGTCGGACGTGTGCCCGGGGTGTCATGGGTGTGCCTGAGTCAAGGTGTGCCTGGGGTCAAGGTGCCTGGGGTATCGGAGGTGTGCCTGGGAATATCGAGTGTACCTGGGAATGTCAGAGTGTACCAGGAGTGTCACAAGGGAGTGCCTGGGATTGTCAGAGTGTGCCTGGCAGTGTCAGGAGTGTGCCTGGGGAGTGTCAGAGGAGTACCAGGGGTGTCAGAGGAATACCTAGGGTATCATTAGGGTTTACCTGGGGAATTGTAGGTTGTGCCTGAGAATTGATGAGGCGGACCTGGGGAGTGTCAGAGGTCTGCCCGGGAGTGTCAGGTTGTACCTGGGTGGGGCGTGTATCAGGGGGTGATGAGGGTACCTGGTAGTGTTAGGTGTGCCTGGGGTGTGAAAGTGTGCCTCTGAGTGTCTGGGGTGTGCCTGGGGAGTGTCAGAGGTGTGCCTGGGGTGTCAGGGGTGTGCCTAGGAGTATCGGAGGTTTGCCTGGGGTGTCAGGTTGTACCTGGAGTGTTGGGCGTGTATCGAGAAGTGTCAGATGTGTACCTGGGAGTGTCAAGGTGTACCTGGGAGTGTCTGAGAGGTGTGCCAGTGTCAGGGGTGTGCCAGGAGTGTCAGAGGTGCCCTTGGGAGTGTCAGAGGTGCTCCTTGGGTGTCTGAGGTGGCACCTGGGGTGTCAGAGGTATGCCTGGGGTGTCAGAGGTGTGCCTGGGAGTGTCAGTGGATGAGTGTCAGAGGAGTACTGGGGTGTCAGGTTGTACCTGGGTTTCAGAGATGTGCCTGGGGTGTCAGAGGTGTATCTGGGAGTGTCGGACGTGTACCTGGGAGTGTCAGAGGTGTGCCAGGTAATGTCAGTGGAGTACCTGGAAGTGTCAGAGGTGTACCTGGGGTGTCAAGGTGTGCCTGGGGAGTGTCATGGGTGTGCCTGGGGGTGTCAGAGGTGTGCCTGGGAGTGTCAGAGGTGTGCTTGGGTGTCAGGGGTGTGCGAGTGTCAGAGGGTGTCCTGGAGTCCAAAGGTGCCTGGGGAATATCGAGGTGTACCTGGGAATATCAGGTTGTACCTGGGAATATCGGATGTGTGCAGGGGGTGTCAGAGTGTGCCTGGGGTCTCAGAGGTGAACCAGGGAGTGTCAGAGGGTACCTGGGGTGTCAGAGGTGTACCTGGGAGTATCAGGAGGTGTTGCCTGGGAGTATCAGGTGCCTGGGGTGTCAGAGGTGTACCTGGGAATTATCAGAGGTGTGCCTGGGGTGTCAGAGGTGTGCCTGTGATTGTCAGAGTGTGGTGGGGGTGTCGGAGGTGTAACTGGGTATGTCAGAGGCGTGCCTGGGTGTGGTGTGCCTGGGAGTGTCAGACGTGTGCCTGGGAGTCTCAGAGGTGTACCTGGGAGTGTCAGAGGCGTACCTGGGGTGTCAGGGTGTCCTGGGAATGTCAGAGGTATACAGTGTCAGTGAAGTACCTGGAGTCTCAAGGGTGTGCCTGGAAGTATCAGGTGTACCTGGAAATATCAGGAGGTGTGCCTGGGAATATCGGAGGTGTACCAGGGTGCAAAGGTGTGCCTGAGTCTCAGAGGTGAACCAAGGGATTGTTAGAGGAGTACCTGTGAGTGTCAGGGTGTACACCAGGAGTATCGAGGTGTGCTTGGGAGTATCAGGTGTGCCTGGGGTGTCAGAGGTGTGCCTGGGAGTATCAGGTGGCACTGGGGTATCAGGGGTGTACCTAGGGTGTCAGAGGTGTGCCTGGCAGTGTCAGAGGTGTACCTGGGGTGTCAGAGAAGTGCCAGGGAGTGTCAGAAGAATACTGGGAGTGTCAGAGGTGTGCATGGGAGTGTCAGAGGTGTGCCTAGGAGTATCGGAGGTTTACACCGAGTGTCGGAGGTGTACATGGGAGTGTCAGACGTGCCTGGGAGTATCAGAGGTGTGCCTGGGTGTCAGGGGCGTGCCTGGCAGTGTCAGGTTCTACCTGGGAATGTGGTGCCAGGGGTGTCAGTGAAGTGCCTGGGGTCTCAAGGTGTGCCTGGGGTATCAGGTGTGCCTGGGAATATCGGAGGTGTACCTGGGGAATGGAGGTGTACCAGGTGCCATGGGTGTGCCTGGGAGTCTCAGAGGTGAACCAGGGATTGTTGAAAGTACCTGGGAGTGTCAGAGGTATCAGGAGGTGTACCTGGGAGTATCGGAGGTGTGTGTCAGTGCCTGGAAGTAGAGAGGTGTGCCACGGAGTGTCAGAGTGTGCTTGGGGTGTCAGAGGCTGTAACTGGGGTCTCAGGTGTGACTGGATGTCAGGTGTACCAGGTGTCAGTGGGTATAGAGTCTCAAGAGTGTGCAGGAGTATCAGAGGTGTGCCTGGGAATATCAGGGTGCCTGGGATATCAGGTGTACTGGGAATATCAGGAAGTGCATAGAGTTAGAGGTGTACCTGGGGTGTCAGGTGTACCTGGGGGTGTCACAGGAGTGCCTGGGATTGTCAGGTGTGCCTGGCAGTGTCAGAGGTGTGCCTGGGTGTCAGTGTGCCTGGAAGTGTCAGAGGTGTGCCTGGAGTGTCAGGAGGTGTGCCTGGGGTGTCAGGTGGCCTGGGAGTATCAGAGTGTGCCTGGGTGTGAGAAGTGTGCCTGCAGTGTCGGGGTGTGCCACCGAGTGTCAGAGGTGTGCAGGAGTGTCAGGTGTGCCTGGGTATCAGGTTTACCGAGTGTCAGGTTGTACCTGGGTGTTAGGCGCGTATCAGGGGTGTCAGAGGTGTACCTGGGAGTGTCAGGTGTACCTGGGAGTGTCTGAGGTGTTCCTGGGGTGTCAGAGGTGTGCCTGGGTGTCAGAGGTGCACTTGGGGAGTGTCAGGGTGCTCCTTGGAGTGTCTGAGGTGTGCCTGAGTGTCAGAGGTGTGCCTGGGGTGTCAGAGGTGTGCCTCAGCGGTGTGTCTGGGAGTGTCAGAGGTGTGCCTGGGAGTGTCAGAGTGTACCTGGGAGTTTCAGAGATGTACCTGGGAGTGTCAGAGGTGTGTGGGAGTGTCGGACGTGTGCCTGGGGGTGTCAGAGGTACCAGGTAATTTCAGTGGAGTACCTGCAGGTGTCAAGGTGTGCCTGGGGTGTCAAGGTGTGCCTGGGGTGTCATAGGTGTACCTGGGAGTGTCAGGGTGTGCCTGGGGTGCAGAGGTGTGCCTGGGGTGTCAGAGGTGTGCCTGGGTGTCAGAGGTGTGCCTGGGGTGTGGGTTGTGCCTGGGGAGTGTCGGAGGCCCAGAGTGTCAGAGGTTTACCTGGGAGTATCAGAGGTGTGCCTGGGAGTGTCAAGGGTGTGCCTGGAATGTCAGAGGTATGCAGGGGTGTCAGTGAAGTACCTGGGGTCACAAAGGTGTACCTGGGAGTATCGAGGTGTTCCTGGGAATATCGGAGGTGTGCCTGGGAATATCGGAGGTGTACCAGGGGAGTATCAGAGGTGTACCTGGGAGTGAGGTGAACCAGGGGTGTCAGGAGTGCCTAGAGTGTCAGAGGTGTACCTGGGGAGTATCGGAGGTTTACCTGGGGTATCAGGTGTGCCTGGGAGTGTCAGAGGTGTACCTGGGAGTATCAGAGGTGTACCTGGGAGTGTCAGAGGTGTACCTGGGATTATCATGGGTGTAACTGGAAGTGTCGGAGGTGTAACTGGGTATGTCAGAGGTGTACCAGGGAGTGTCAGTGGAGTACCTGGGAGTCTCAAAGGTGTACCTGGGGTATCAGAGGTGTGCCTGGGAATATCAGGTGTGCCTGGGAATTTCGGAGGTGTGCCTTGGAGTGTCAGAGGTGTACCTGGGGAGTGTCAGGTGTGCCTGGAGTGTCACAGAGTACCTGGGATTGTCAGAGGTGTACCTGGCAGTGTCAGAGGTGTACTTGGGGTGTCAGAGGTGCAGAGTGTCAGAGGAATACCTAGGAGTGTCAGAGAGTGTTCTTGAGTGTCAGAGGTGTACCTAGCAGTATCGGAGGTTTGCAAGTGTCAGGTTGTACCTGGGAGTATGGAGGCGGACCTGGGAGTGTCAGGTGTGCCTGGGAGTATCAGGGCGTACCTGAAGGTGTCAAGTCTTCCTGGGATGTCAGAGGGTATGCAGGGTGTCAGTGAAGTGCCTGGAGTCTCAAGGTGTGCCCTGGGAGATGGCAGGTGTGCCTGGGAATATCGGAGGTGTGCCTGGAATGCGGAGGTGTGCAGGGAGTACCAGAGGTGTGCCTGGGGGTCTCAGAGGTGAACCAGGGTGGTGTAGAGGCGTGCAGGGAGTGTCAGAGGTGTGCCTGGGGTATCAGAGTGTGCCTAGGAGTATCAGGTGTGCCTGGGGTGTCAGAGGTGTACCTGGGGTATCAGAGTGTGCCTGGGAGATGTCAGAGGTGTGCTTGGGGAGTGTCAGGGGTGTGGCAGGGGTCTCAGGTGTAACTGGGAATGTCAGAGTGTACAGGGGAGTGTCAGAGGTGTACCTGGGAGAGTCTGGGGTGTGCGTGGCAGTGTTGGGGTGTACCTGGCAGTGTCTGAGGTGTGCCTGGCAGTGTGTGGTGTGCCTGGGAGTGTCAGCAGTGCTGGGGTATCGGAGCTGTACCTGGGAGTGTCAGAGGTGTGCGAGGAATGTCGGTGGAGTAGGTGTCAAGGTGTGCCTGGGGTGTCAGAGGTGTGCCTGGGTGTCATGTGTGCCTGGGAGGTCAGGGGTGTGCCTGGAGTGTCAGAGGTGTGCCTGGGGAGTGTCAGGTTGTGCCTGGGGTATGGAGGCGGACGAGTGTCGTGGTGTGCAGTGTGGAGGCGTGCCTGGAGTGTCAGGGTCTTCCTGGATGTCAGGGGTTTCCAAGTGTCAGTGGAAGTGCCTGGGTCTCAAGGTGTGCACAGAGCAGTGTGCCTGAGAATATCAGGTGTGCCTGGGATGGCGGGTGTGCCAGGGAGTGCCAGAGGTGGTGCCAGAGTCTCAGAGGTGAACCAGAGTGTTAGAGGGTACCAGAGTGTCAGAGGTGTGCCTGGAATTATCGGAGGTGTGCAGTGTGCCTGGGGATTATCAGAGGTGTGCTATGTCAGAGGTGTGCTGGGAGTGTCAGGGGTGTAACTGGGAGTCTCGGTGTAGCTGGGAATGTCAGAGGTATGGAGTGTCAGTCAGTACCTGGGAGTCTCAAGGTGTGCCTGGGGTATCAGAGGTGTGCAGATATCGGAGGTGTACGTGGGAATATCGGAGGTGTGCCTGAGAGTGTCAGAGGTGTGCCTGGGGTGTCAGGGGTGTGCCTGGGGTGTCTGGGGTGCTGGGATTGTCAGAGGTGTACCTGGCAGTGTCAGGGGTGCCTGGGAGTGTCAGGGGTGTATCTGGAGTGTCAGAGGTGTGCCTTGGGTGTGGAGGTGTCCTGGGGAGTGTCAGGTGTGCCTGGGGTGTCGAGGTGTGCCTGGGGTGTCGGAGGTGTGCCTGGGGTGTGAAGTGTGCCTGGGGTGTGGTGTGACCGGGAGTGTCAGGGTGTGCCTGGGGATATCAGAGGTGTGCAGGGAATGTCAGTGGAGTACCTGGGAGTGTGAAAGGTGTAACTGGGGTGTCAGTGTGCCTGGAGTGTCAGAGGTGTGCATGGGGTGTCAAGGTGTACCTGGGGTATCAGAGGTGTACCTGGGGTGTCAGAGGTGTACCTGGGGTGTCAGAGGTGTGCCTGGGTGTGTCACGGTGTACCTGGGTGTCGGAGGTGTGGGAGTGTGAGAAGTGTACCTGGGAGTGTCAGGTGTGCCTGGGGTGTCAGAGGTGTGCTTGGGAGTGTCAGAGGTATACCTGGGGTGTCAGTGCACTTAGGAGTGTCAGAGGTGCTCTTGGAGTGTCTGAGGTATGCATGGAATGTCAGGGTGTGTCTGGGAGTGTCGGACGTGTGCCTGGGAGTGTCAAGAGGTGTACCAGGAAAGTCAGTGGAGTACTGGGAGTGTCAGAGGTGTACCTGGGTGTCAGAGGTGTACCTTGGGTGTCAGAAGTGTGCCTGGGGTGTCAGAGGTGTACCTGGGTCAGGAGGTGTCCCTGGGGAGTGAGAAGTGTACCTGGGGTGTCGGAGGTGTACCTGGGTGTCGGAGGTGTGGTTGTGTCATGTACCTGGAGTGTCAGAGGTGTGCCTGGGAGTGTCAGAGTGTACCTGGGGTGTCAGAGGTGTACATGGGAGTGTCAAAAGAGTATCTTGAGTGTCAGAGGTGTATCTGGGAGTGTCAGAGGTGTACCTGGGAGAGTCTGAGGTGTACCTGGCAGTGTTTGAGGTGTACCTGGCAGTGTCTGAGGTGTACCTGGCAGTGTCAGCGGTGTACCTGAGTCAGCGGTGCACCTGGGAGTATCGGAGGTGTACCTGGGAGTGTCGGAGGTGCCAGGAATGTCAGTGGAGTACCTGGGAGTGTCAAAGGTGAACCTGGGCGTGTCAGAGGTGTACCTGGGAGTGTCAGAGGTACCTGGAGTGTCACGGTGTATCTGAGTGTCAGAGGTGTACCTGGAGTTTCAGAGATGTACCTGGGAGTTTCAGAGATGTACCTGGGAGTGTCAGAGGTGTAACTGGGAGTGTCGGACGGTACCTGGGAGTGTCAGAGGTGTACCAGGTAATTTCAGTGGAGCACCTGGGAGTGTCAAAGGTGTACCTGGAGTGTCAGCAAAACCTGGGAGTGTCATAGGTGCCTGGGAGTGTCAGAGGTGTACCAGGGAGTGCCAGAGGTGTACCTGGGAGTGTCAGAGGTGTGCCCTGGGAGTGACAGAGGTGTACCTGGAGTGTCGGAGTTGTGCCTGGGAGTGTCGGAGGCGGACCTGGGAGTGTCAGAGGTTTACCTGGAGTATCAGAGGTGTACCTGAGTGTCAAAGGTGTACCTGGGGAATGTCAGAGGTATACCAGAGTGTCAGTGAAGTACCTGGAGTCTCAAAGGTGTACCTGGGAGTATCGGAGGTGTTCTGGGAATATCGGAGGTGTACCTGGGAATATCGGAGGTACCAGGAGTGTCAGAGGTACCTGGGAGTCTCAGAGGTGAACCAGGGAGTGTCAGAGGAGGTCTGGGAGTGTCAGAGGTGTACCTGGGAGTATCGGAGGTTTACCTGGGAGTATCGGAACCTTGGAGTGTCAGAGGTGTACCTGGGAGTATCAGAGGTGTACCTGGGAGTGTCAGAGGTGTACCTGGAATTATCAGGGTAACTGGAAGTGTCGGAGGTAACTGGGTATGTCAGAGGTGTACCAGGTGTCAGAGTACCTGAGAGTCTCAAAGGTGTACCTGGGAGTATCAGAGGTGTACTGGGAATAATGGATGTACCTGGGAATATCGGAGGTGTACCTTGAGTGTCGAGGTGTACCTGGAGTGTCGGAGGTGTACCTGGGAGTGTCACAGGAGTACCTGGGATTGTCAGAGGTGTACCTGGCAGTGTCAGAGGTGTACTTGGGAGTGTCAGAGGAGTACCAGGGAGTGTCAGAGGAATACCTAGGAGTGTCAGAGGTGTTCCTGGGAGTGTCAGAGGTGTACCTAGCAGTATCGGAGGTTTACCTGAGAGTGTCGGAGTTGTACCTGGGAGTATCGGAGGCGGACCTGGGAGTGTCAGAGGTGTACCTGGGAGTATCAGAGGCGTACCTGGGAGTGTCAGAGGTCTTCCTGGGAATGTCAGAGGTATACCAGGGAGTGTCAGTGAAGTACCTGGGAGTCTCAAAGGTGTACCTGGGAGTAACGGAGGTGTACCTGGGAATATCGGAGGTGTACCTGGGAATAGCGGAGGTGTACCAGGGAGTACCAGAGGTGTGCCTGGGAGTCTCAGAGGTGAACCAGGGAGTGTTAGAGGCGTACCAGGGAGTGTCAGAGGTGTACCTGGGAGTATCGGAGGTGTACCTGGGAGTATCGGAGGTGTACCTGGGAGTGTCAGAGGTGTACCTGGGAGTATCAGAGGTGTACCTGGGAATGTCAGAGGTGTACTGGGAGTGTCAGGGGTGTAACTGGGAGTCTCGGAGGTAACTGGGAATGTCAGAGGTGTACCAGGAGTGTCAGAGGTGTACCTGGGAGAGTCTGGAGGTGTACGTGGCAGTGTTTGAGGTGTACCTGGCAGTGTCTGAGGTGTACCTGGCAGTGTTAGCGGTGTACCTGGGAGTGTCAGCGGTGCACCTGGGAGCACGGAGCTGTACCTGGGAGGTCAGAGGTGCGAGGGAATGTCAGTGAGGCCTGGGAGGTGTCAAAGGTGTACCTGGGAGTGTCAGAGGTACCTGGGAGGTGGCATGTGTACCTGGGAGAGTCAGAGGTGTACCTGGGAGTGTCAGAGGTGTACCTGGGAGTGTCGGAGTTGTACCTGGGAGTATCGGAGGCGGACCTGGGAGGTCAGTGGTGTACCTGGAGCATGAGAGGCGTACCTGGGAGTGTCAGGGGTCTTCCTGGGAATGTCAGAGGTTTACCAGGAGTGTCAGTGAAGTACCTGGGAGTCTCAAAGGTGTACCTGGGAGTAACGGAGGTGTACCTGAGAATGGAGGTACCTGGGTATAGCGGAGGTGTACCAGGAGTACCAGAGGTGTGCCTGGGAGTCTCAGAGGTGAACCAGGGAGGTTAGAGGAGAACACAGGGAGTGTCAGAGGTGTACCTGGGAGACCGGAGGTGTACCTGGGAGTGTCAGAGGTGTACTGGGAGTATCAGAGTACCTGGGAATGTCAGAGGTGTACCTGGGAATGTCAGAGGTGTACTGGGAGTGTCAGGTAACTGGGAGTCTCGGAGGTGTAACTGGGAAATGTCAGAGGTGTACCAGGAGTGTCAGTCGAGTACCTGGGAGTCTCAAAGGGTGTACCTGGGAGTATCAGAGGTGTACCTGCGAATACGGAGGTGCACGTGGGAATATCGGAGGTGTACCTGAGAGTGTCAGAGGTGTACCTGGGAGGTCGGGGGTGTACCTGGGAGTGTCACAGGAGTACTTGGGATGTCAGAGGTGTACCTGGCAAGTGTCAGAGGTGTACCTGGGAGTGTCAGAGGTGTATCTGAAGTGTCAGAGGGCACTGGGAGTGTCAGAGGTGTACCTGGGATGTCAGAGGTGTACCTGGAGTGTCGGAGGTGTACCTGGGAGTGTGAGAAGTGTACCTGGGAGTGTTGGAGGTGCTCGGGGAGTGAGAAGTGCACCAGGATGTCGGAAGTACCTGGGAGTATCAGAGGCCAGGGAATGTCTGGGGTGAGTACCTGGGAGGTGAAAGGGTAACTGGGAGTGTCAGAGGTGTACCTGGGAGTGTCAGAGGTGCATGAAGGTGGGGAGTGTCAGAGGTGTACCTGGGGAGCATCAGAGGTATCTGGGAGTGTCTGAGGTGTACCTGGGAGTGTTCAGAGTGTCGGAGGTGTACCTGGGAGGTGAGAGGCACTGGGAGTGTCGGAGGTGTACCTGGGAGGTTGGGAGGTGTATTGGGAGTGTCAGAGGTATACCTGGGAGTGTCAGAGGTGCACTTAGGAGTGTCAGAGGTGCTCTTGGAGTGTCTGAGGTATACATGGAAGTGTCAGAGATGTATCTGGGAGGCGGACGTGTACCTGGGAGTGTCAGAGGTGTACCAGGAAAGTCAGTGAGCAACTTGGGAGTGTCAGAGGTGTACTGGAGTGTCAGAGGTGTACCTTGGAGTGTCAGAGGTGCACTGGGAGGTCAGAGCCTGGGAGTCGGAGGTGTCCCTGGAGGTGAGAGAAGTGTACCTGGGAGTGTCGGAGGTGTACCGGGAGTGACGGAGGTGTACTTGTTGTGTCAGCGGTGTACCTGGGAGGTCAAATTGGAGTGTCAGAGGTGTACCTGGGAGTGTCAGAGGTGTACATGGGAGTGTCAAAGAGTATCTGGGAGTGTCAGAGGTGTACCTGGAGTGTCAGAGGTGTACCTGGAGAGTCTGAGGTGTACCTGGCAGTGTTTGAGGTGTACCTGGCAGTGTCTGGAGGTGTACCTGGCAGTGTCAGCGGTGTACCTGAGTGTCAGCGGTGCACCTGGAGTATCGGAGGTGTACCTGGGAGTGTCAGAGGTGCCAGGGAATGTCAGTGAGTACCTGGAGTGTCAAAGATGTACCTGGCGTGTCAGAGGTGTACCTGAGTGTCAGAGGTGTGCATGGGAGTGTCAAAGGTGTACCTGGGAGGTCAGATGTGTACATGGGAGAGTCAGAGGTACCTGGGATGTCAGAGGTGTACCTGGGAGTGTTATGTACCTGAAAGTGTCGGAGGTGTACCTGGGAGTGTAACTGGGAGGTCGGAGGTGTACCTGGAGTGTCGGAGGTGTACCTGGGAGGTCAGAGGGGTGTACTGGAGGCCAGAGGTGTACCTGCGAGTGTAAGAAGTGTAACTGGGAGTGTCGGAGGTACCTGGAGTGTCGGAGGTGTACCTGGGAGTGTCAGGTAACTTGGGAGTGTCAGAGGTGTACCTGGGAGCGGTTAGTGTACCTGGGAGTGTCAGAGGTGTACCTGGAGTGTCGGAGGTACCTGCGAGTGTAAGAAGTGTACCTGGGAGGTCGGAGGTGTACCTGGAGTGTCGGAGGTGTAACTGTGAGTGTCGGAGTTGTACTTGGGAGTGTTAGGACGGTATCAGGGAGTGACAGAGGAGTACCTAGTAGTGTTAGGAGGTGTACCTGGGAGTGTGAGAAGTATCGGGAGTGTCTGGGTGTACCTGGGAGGTCAGCGGTGACCTGGGAGTCAGGTGTACCTAGAGTATCGGAGGTTTACCTGGGAGTGTCGAGTTGTACCTGGGAGCAGTTAGACGTATCAGGGAGTGTCAGAGGTGTACATGGGAGTATCAGAGGTGTACCTGAGTGTCTGAGGTGTACCTGGGAGTTCCAGAGGTGTGCTTGAGAGTGTCAGAGGTGCACTTGGGAGGTCAGAGGTGTCTTTGAGTGTCTGGTGTACCTGGAGTGTCAGAGGTACCTGGGAGTGTCAGAGGTGTACCCAGGGAGTGTGAGGTGCATCTGGGAGTGTCAGGGGTGTTCTGGAGTGTCAGAGGTGTACCTGGGAGTCAGAGATGTACCTGGGAGTGTCAGAGGTGTATCTGGGAGTGGCGGACGTACTGGGAGTGTCAAAGATGTAACTGGGAGTGTCATAGGTGTACCTGGGAGTGTCAAAGGTGTACCTGAGTGTCAGAGGTGGGTACCTTGGAGTTTCAGAGATGTACCTGGCAGTGTCAGAGGTGTATCTGGGAGTGTCGGATGTGTCACCTGGGAGTGTCAGAGGTACCAGGTAATGTCAGTGGAGTACCGGGAGTGTCAGAGGTACCCTGGAGTGTCAAAGGTGTACCTGAGAGTGTCATAGGTGTACCTTGAGTGTCAGAGGTACCTGGAGGCAGAGGTGTACCTGGGAGTGTCAGAGGTGTACCTGGGAGTGTCAGAGTACCTGGGAGTGTCGGAGTTGTACCTGGGAGTGTCGGAGGCGGACCTGGGAGTGTCAGAGGTTTACCTGGGAGTATGAGAGGTGTACCTGGGAGTGTCAGAGGTGTACCTGGCAGTGTTTGAGGTGTACCTGGCAGTGTTCGAGGTGTACCTGGCAGTGTCAGCGGTGTACCTGGTGTCAGCGGTGCACCTGGGAGCACGGAGGTGTACCTGGAGGTCAGAGGTGTGCCAGGGAATGTCAGTGAGTACCTGGGAGTGTCAAAGGGTACCTAGAGTGTCAGAGGTGTACCTGTGAGTGTCAGAGGTGTACATGAGTGTCAAAGTACCTGGGAGTGTCAGATGTCTACCTGGGAGAGTCAGAGGTACCTGGGAGTGTCAGAGGTGTACCTGGGAGTGTCAGCGGTGTACCGGTGTCGGAGGTGTACCTGGGAGTGTGAGAAGTGTAACGGGAGTGTCGGAGGTGTACCTGGGAGTGTCGGAGGTGTACCTGGGAGGTCAGAGGTGTACTTGGGAGGTCAGTGGTGTACCTGGGAGGTCAGAGGTGTGGAGTGTCGGAGGTGTACCTGCGAGTGTAAGAAGTGTAACTGGAGTGTCGGAGGTGTACCTGGGAGTGTCGAGGTGTACCTGGGAGTGTTAGAGGTGTACTTGGGAGTGTCAGAGGTGTAACTGGAGTGTCACGGTACCTGGGAGTGTCAGGGGTGTGACCCAGGAGAATCGGAGGTTTACCTGGGAGTGTCGGAGTTGTACCTGGGAGTCTCAAAGGTGTACCTGGGAGTATCGGAGGTGTACCTGATTATCGGAGGTGTACCTGGGAATATCGGAGGTACCAGGAGTGTCAGAGGTGTACCTGGGAGTCTCAGAGGTGAAACCAGGAGTGTCAGAGGAGTACCTGGGAGTGTCAGAGGTGTACCTGGGAGTATCGGAGGTACCTGGGAGTATCGGAGGTACCTGGGAGTGTCAGAGGTGTACCTGGGAGTATCAGAGGTGTACCTGGGAATATCGAGGTTTACCTGGGAATATCGGAGGTGTACCTAGAAGTGTCAGAGGTGTACCTGGGAGTGTCGGAGGTGTACCTGGGAGTGTCACAGGAGTACCTGGGATTGTCAGAGGTGTACCTGGCAGTGTCAGAGGTGTACCTGGGAGTGTCAGAGGAGTACCAGGGAGTGTCAGAGGAATACCTAGGAGTATCGGAGGTTTACCTGGGAGTGTCTGAGTTGTACCTGGGAGTGTCGGAGGCGGACCTGGGAGTGTCAGAGGTGTACCTGGGAGTATCAGAGGCGTACCTGAGTGTCAGAGGTCTACCTGGGAATGTCAGAGGTATACCAGGGAGTGTCAGGAAGTACCTGGGAGTCTCAAAGGTGTACCTGGGAGTATCGGAGGTACCTGGGAATATCGGAGGTGTACCTGGGAATATCGAGGTGTACCAGGGAGTGCCAGAGGTGTGCCTGGAGTCTCAGAGGTGAACCAGGAGTGTTAGAGGAATACCTGGGAGTGTCAGAGGTGTACCTGGGAGTATCGGAGGTATGACCTGGGAGTACGGAGGTGTACCTGGGAGTGTCAGAGGTGTCCTGGGAGCACAGGGTGTACCTGGGAGTGTCAGGAGGTGTACTTGGGAGTGTCAGTCGAGTACCTGGGAGTCTCAAAGGTGTACCTGGGAGTATCAGAGGTGTACCTGAATATCGAGGTGTACGGGAATATCGGAGGTGTACCTGGGAGTGTCAGAGGTGTACCTGGAGTGTCGGCGGTGTACCTGGGAGTGTCACAGGAGTACTTGGGATTGTCAGAGGTGTACCTGGCAGAGTCAGGTGTACCTGGGAGTGTCAGAGGTATACCTGGAAGTGTCAGTGTACCTGGAGTGTCAGAGGTGTACCTGGGACTGTCAGAGGTGTACCTGGGAGTGTGGAGAAGTGTACCTGGAGTGTCGGAGGTGTACCTGGGAGTGTGAGAAGTGTACCTGGGAGTGTCGGAGGTACCGGGAGTGTCAGAGGTGTGCCAGGAATGTCAGTGAGTACCTGGGAGTGTCAAAGGCAACTGGGAGTGTCAGAGGTGTACATGGAATTGTCAAAGTGTACCTGGAGTGTCAGAGGTGTACCTGGGAGTGTCAGAGGTGTACCTGGGAGGTCAGAGGTGTACCTGGTGTCAGCGGTATACCTCAGAGTGTCGGAGGTGTACCTGGGAGTGTGAGAAGTGTACCTGGGAGGTCGGAGGTGTACCTGAGTGCAGAGGTGTACTTGAGGTCAGAGGTATACCTGGAGTGTCAGAGGTGCACTTGGGAGTGTCAGAGGTGCTCCTTGAGTGTCTCGAGGTATCCTGGAAGTTGCAGAGGTGTATCTGGGAGTGTCGGACGTGTACCTGGAGTGTCAGAGGTGTACCAGGAAAGTCAGTGGAGTACTTGGGAGTGTCAGAGGTGTACCTGGGAGTGTCAGAGGTACCTGGGGTGTCAGCGGTGTACCTGGGAGTGTCGGAGGTGTACCTGGGAGTGTGAGGTGTACCTGGGAGTGTCAGAGGTGTACCTGGGAGTGTCAGAGGTGTACCTGGGGTGTCAGCGGTGTACCTGGGAGTGTCGGAGGTGTACCTTGGAGTGTGAGAAGTGTACCTGGGAGTGTCGGAGGTGTACCTGGGAGTGTCAGAGGTGTACTTGGGAGTGTCAGAGGTATACCTGGAGTGTCAGTGGTGCACTTGGAGTGTCAGAGGTTCTTGAGTGTCCGAGGTATACCTGGAAGTTGCAGAGGTGTATCTTGGAGTGTCGGACGTGTACCTGGGAGTGTCAGAGGTGTACCAGGGAAAGTCAGTGGAGTACTTGGGAGTGTGAGAAGTGTACCTGGGAGTGTCGGAGGTGTACCTGGCAGTGTCAGCGGTGTACCTGGGAGTGTCAGAGGTGTGCCAGGGAATGTCAGTGGAGTACCTGGGAGTGTCAAAGGTGTACCTGGGAGTGTCAGAGGTACCTGGGAGTGTCAGAGGTGTACAAGGGAGTGTCAAAGGAGTATCTGGGAGTGTCAGAGGTGTACCTGGGAGTGTCAGAGGTGTACCTGGGAGAGTCTGAGGTGTATGTGGCAGTGTTTGAGGTGTACCTGGCAGTGTCTGAGGTGTACCTGGCAGTGTTAGCGGTGTACCTGGGAGTGTCAGCGGTGCACCTGGGAGTATCGGAGCTGTACCTGGGAGTGTCAGAGGTGTGCCGGGAATGTCAGTGGAGTACCTGGGAGTGTCAAAGGTGTACCTGGGAGTGTCAGAGGTGTACCTGGGAGTGTCAGAGGTGACCGGGAGTGTCAGGAGTGTACCTGGAGTACCGTGTACCTAGGAGAGTCAGAGGTGTACCTGGGAGTGTCAGAGGTACCTGGGAGTGTCATGGTGTACATGGGAGTGTCGGAGGTGCATCGGGAGTGTGAAAGTGTAACTGGGAGGTGTCAGGAGGTGTACCTGGGAGTGTCGGAGGTGTACCTGAGGTCAGAGGTGTACTTGGGAGTGTCAGAGGTGTACCTGGGAGTGTCACGGTGTACCTGGGAGTGTCAGAGGTACCTGGGAGTGTCGGAGGTGTACCTACGAGTGTAAGAAGTGTACCTGGAGTGTCGAGGTGTACCTGGGAGTGTCGGAGGTACCTGAGTGTCGGAGTTGTACTTGGGAGTGTTAGACGTATCAGGGAGTGACAGAGAGTACCTATAGTGTTAGAGGTGTAACTGGAGTGTGAGATGGTACCTGAGCAGTTGGGGTGTACCTGGGAGTGTCAGAGGTGTACCTGGGAGTGTCAGGTGTACCTAGAGTATCGGAGGTTTACCTGGGAGTGTCGGAGTTGTACCTGGGAGGGTTGAGGTGTATCAGGGAGTGTCAGAGGTGTACATGGGAGTATCAGAGGTGTAACTTGGGAGTGTCTGAGGTGTACCTGGGAGGCCAGAGGTGCCTGGTTGTCAGAGGCACTTGGGAGTGTCAGAGGTGCTCCTTGGAGTGTCTGAGGTGTACCTGGGAGTGTCAGAGGTGTACTGGGAGTGTCAGAGGTGTACCTGGGAGTGTCAGAGGTGTATCTGGGAGTGTCAGTGGTGTACCTGGAGTGTCAGACGGTGTACCTGGGAGTTTCAGAGGTATCTGGGAGTGTTGGACGTACCTGGGAGTGTTAGAGGTGTACCTGTAATGTCAGTGGAGTACCTGGGAGTGTCAGAGGTACCTGAGTGTCAAGGTACCTGGGAGTGTCATAGGTATACCTTGAGTGTCAGAGGTGTACCTGGAGTGTCAGAGGTGTACCTGGGAGTGTCGGAGTTGTACCTGGGAGTGTCGGAGGCGGACCTGGGAGTGTCAGAGGTTTACCTGGGAGCATCAGAGGTACCTGGGAGTGTCAGAGGTGTACCTGGAATGTCAGAGGTATACCAGGAGTGTCAATGAAGTACCTGGGAGTCTCAAGGGTGTACCTGGGAGTGGAGGTGTACCTGGGATATTGGAGGTGTAATGTGGGAATATCGGAGGTGTACCAGGGAGGCCAGAGGTACCTGGGAGTCTCAGAGGTGAACCAGGAGTGTCAGAGGAGTACCTGGGAGTGTCAGAGGTGTACCTGGGAGCACGGAAGTACCTGGGAGACGGAAGTGTACCTGAGTGTCAGGGGTGTACCTGGGAGTATCAGAGGTGTACCTGGGAGTGTCAGAGGTGTACCTGGGATTTCTCAGGTGTAACTGGAAGTGTCGGATGTAACTGGGTATGTCAGAGGTGTACCAGGGAGCAGCAGTGAGTACCTGGGAGTCTCAAAGTGTACCTGGGAGTATCAGAGGTGTACTGGGAATATCGGAGGTGCACCTGGGAGGTCAGAGGTGTACCTGGGAGGGTCGGAGGTGTACCGGGAGTCAGAGATGTACCTGGCAGTGTCATAGGTGTATTTGGGAGGTCGGACGTGTACCTGGAAGCTCAGAGGCCAGGTAATGTCAGTGAGTACCTGGAGGTCAGAGGTGTACCTGGGAGTACGGAGGTGTACCTGGGAGTATCGGAGGTGTACCTGGGAGTGTCGGAGGCGGACCTGGGAGTGTCAGAGGTGTACCTGGGAATGTCAGAGGTATACCAGGGAGTGTCAGTGAAGTACCTGGGAGTCTCAAAGGTGTACCTGGGAGTATCGGAGGTGTACCTGGGAATATCGGAGGTGTACCAGGGAGATGCGGAGGTGTACCTTGGAGTCTCAGAGAGGTGAACCAGGAGGTCAGAGGAGTACCTGGGAGGGTCAGAGGTACCTGGGAGTATCGGAGGTGTACCTGGGAGCACGGAGGTGTACCTGGGAGGTCAGAGATGTACCTGGGAGCATCAGAGGTGTACCTGGGAGTGTCAGGAGGTACCTGGGATTGTCAGGGGTGTAACTGGGAGTGTCGGAGGTGTAACTGCATGTCAGAGGTGTACCAGGGAGGTGCAGTGGAGTACCTGGGAGTCTCCAAAGGTGTACCTGGGAGTATCAGAGGTGTACCTGGGAGTATCGGAGGTGCACGGGAGTGTCACAGGAGTACCTGGGATTGTCAGAGGTGTACCTGGCAGTGTCAGAGGTGTACCTGGGAGTGTCAGAGGAGTACCAGAGTGTCAGAGGAATACCTAGGAGGTCAGAGGTGTACCTGGGAGTGTCAGAGGTGTACCTAGGAGTATCGTAGGTTTACCTGGGAGCAATGGAGTTGTACCTGGGAGGTCGGAGGCGACCCTGGGAGTGTCAGAGGTGTACCCTGGGAGTATCAGAGGCGTACCTGGGAGTGTCAGAGGTGTACCTGGGAAATGTCGGAGCAGGCCTGGGAGGCAGAGTGTATCAGGAGTGATAGAGGAGTACCTAGTAGTGTTAGAGGTGTACCTGGGAGTGTGAGAAGTGTACCTGGGAGGTCAGAGGTGAGCCTGGGAGGTCAGAGGTGCACTTGGGAGTGTCAGAGGCTCCTTGGAGTGTCTGAGGTGCACCTGGAGTGTCAGAGGTGTATCTGGGAGTATCAGAGGTACCTGGGAGTGCTCAGAGGTGTACCTGGGAGTTTCAGAGCTGTACCTGCGAGTGTCAGAGGTGTATCTGGGAGTGTCGGACGTGTACCTGGGAGTGTCAGAGGTGTACCAGGTAATGTCAGTGAGTACCTGGGAGTGTCAGAGGTGTACCTGGGAGTGTCAAGGTGTACCTGGGAGTGTCATAGGTACCTGGGAGTGTCAGAGGTGTACCTGGGAGCACGGAGGTGTACCTGGAGTATCGGAGGTGCACCTGGGAGTGTCAGAGGTGTACCTGGGAGTATCAGAGGTGTACCTGGGAGTGTCAGAGTTGTACTGGGATTGTCAAGGGAGAACATGTAACTGGGTTGTGAGGTGTACCAGGGAGTGTCAGTGGAGTACTGGGAGTTCAAAGGTGTACCTGGGAGTATCAGAGGTACATGGGAATATCGGTGTACTGAATACCGGAGGTACCTAGGAGGTGAGAGGTGTACCTGGGATTGTCGGAGGTGTACCTGGGAGTGTCACAGGAGTACCTGGGATTGTCAGAGGTACTTGGTGTCAGAGGTGTACCTGGGAGTGTCAGAGGAGTACCAGGAGTGTCAGAGGAATACCTAGGGGTGTCAGAGGTGTACCTGGAAGTGTCAGAGGTTTACCTAGGAGTATCGGAGGTTTACCCTGGGAGTGTCGAGAGTTGTACCTGGGAGTGTCGGAGGGGACCTGGGAGTGTCAGAGGTGTACCTGGGAGTATAGAGGCGTACCTGGGAGTGTCAGAGGTATACCTGGGAATGCCAGAGGTATACCAGGAGTGTCAGTGAAGTACCTGGGAGTTCAAAGGTGTACCTGGGAGACCGGAGGTGTACCTGGGAATACGGCGGTGTACCTGGGAATATCGGAGGTACCAAGGAGTGCCAGAGGTGTGCCTGGGATTGTCGGAGGTACCTGGGAGGTCAGCAGGAGTACCTGGGATTGTGAGAGGTGTACTTGCAGTGTCTGAGGTGTACTGGGAGGAAAAGAGGAGTACCAGGGAGGTCAGAGAATACCTAGGAGTGTCAGAGGTGTACCGGAAGTGTCAGAGGTTTACCCAGGAGTACCGGAGGTTTACCTGGGAGTGTCGAGTTGGCCTGGGAGTGTCGGAGGCGGGACGGGAGTGTCAGAGGTGTACCTGGGAGTATTAGAGGCACCTGGGAGGTGTCAGAGGTATACCTGGGAATGTCAGAGGTATACCAGGGAGGTCAGTGTGGAATGGGAGTCTCTCAAAGGTGTACCTGGGAGACGGAGGTGTACCTGGGAATATCGGCGGTGTACCTGGGAATACGGAGGTGTACCAAGGAGTGCCAGAGGTGTGCCTGGGAGTCTCAGAGAGGTGAACCAGGAGTCTTAGAGGAGTACCTGGGAGTGTCAGAGGTGTACCTGGGAGTATCGGAGGTGTAGCTGGGAGTACGGGAGGTGTACCTGGGAGTGTCAGAGGTGTACCTGGGAGTATCAGAGGTGTACCTGGGAGCAAGTGGGAGGTGTACCAGGGAGTGTAAGTCGAGTACCTGGGAGTTCCCCAAAGGTGTACCTGGGAGATCAGAGGTGTACCTGGGAATACGGGAGGTGTATGTGGGAATATCGGAGGTGTACCTGGGGTGTCAGAGGTGTTGGGTGTCGGAGGTGTACCTGGGGTGTCACAGGAGTACCTGGGATTGTCAGAGGTGTACCTGGCAGTGTCAGAGGTGTACCTGGGGTGTCAGGGTGTACCTGGAAGTGTCAGAGGTGTGCTGGAGGTGTCAGGGTGTCCTGGGGTGTGGAGGTGTACCTGGGGTGTCGGGTGTACCTGGGGTGTGAGAGAAGTGTGCCTGGGAGTGTCGGAGGTGTGCCTGGAAGTGTCGAGTGTGCCTGGCAGTGTCAGCAGTGTACCTGGGGTGTCAGAGGTGTGCCAGGGAATGTCAGTGGAGTACTTGGGAGTGTCAAAGGTGTACCTGGGGTTTCAGAAGTGTACTGGGGAGTGTGTCTGAGGGTATTGCAAGGTGAGCATAGAGTGTCAGGATGCTTGGGGATGTCAGAGGTGCTCATTGGAGTGTCTGAGGTGTACCTGGGAGTGTCAGAGGTGTACCGAGTGTCAGAGGTGTACTGGGAGTGTCAGAGGTGTATCTGGGAGTGTCAGAGGTGTACCTGGGAGTGTCAGAGGTGTACCTGGGAGTTTCAGAGCTGTACCTGGGAGTGTCAGAGGTGTTTTGGGGTGTCGGACGTGTACCTGGGAGTGTCAGAGGTGTACCAGGTAATGTCAGTGGAGTACCTGGAGTGTCAGAGGTGTGCCTGGGAGTGTCAGGTGTACCTGGGAGTTTCATAGGTGTACCTGGGTGTCAGAGGTGTACCTGGGAGTATCAGTGTGCCTGGGAGAGGAGGTGCAAGTGTCAGAGGTGTGCGCACCAGGTATCAGAGTGTGCACCAGGTGTCAGAGATGTGCCTGGGTTGTCAGGGTTGTGGCACAAGTGTCGAGGATGTAACTGGGTATGTCAGAGGGTGTACGGGAGTGTCAGTGGTGCAGGGGTCTCAAGGTGTACCTGGGAGTATCAGAGGTGTACCTGGAGATATCAGGAGGTGCACCTGATATCGGAGGTGTACCAAGGGTGCCAGAGGTGTGCCTGGTTGTCGGAGGTGTACCTGGGAGTGTCAGGTACCTGGGATTGTCAGAGGTGTACTTGGCAGTGTCTGAGGTGTACCTGGAATTGAAGAGTACCAGGGGGTGTCAGAGATACCTGGAGTGTCAGAGGTGTACCTGGAAGTGTCAGGTTTACTAGGAGTATCCGGAGGTTTACCTGGGAGTGTCGGGTTGTACCAGGAGTGTCAGGCGGACACCGAGTGTCAGAGGTGTACCTGGGAGTATGAGGCGTACCTGGGTGTGTCAGTGCAGAGATGTCAGAGGTATACCAGGGGTGTCAGTGGTACCTGGAGTCAAGGTGTACCTGGGTGTATCGGAGGTGTACCTGGGAATATCGGCGGTGTACCTGGGAATATCAGGTGTACCAGGAGTGCAGAGGTGTGCCTGGGAGTCTCAGAGGTGAACCAGAGTTTAGAGGAGTACCTGGGGTGTCAGAGGGTGTACCTGGGAGTATCGTGGTGTGTGGGAGTATCGGAGGTGTACCTGGGGTGTCAGAGGTGTCCTGAGGGTATCAGAGGTGTGCACGAGTGTCAGGAGTGTACTTGGGAGTGTCAGGGTGTAACAGTCTCGGAGGTGTAACTGTGAATGTCAGAGGTGTACCAGGGAGTGTAAGTCAGTACCTGGGAGTCTCAAAGGTGTACCTGGGGTATCAGAGGTGTACCTGGGAATATCGGAGGTGTACCTGGGAATATCGGAGGTGTACCTGGGAATATCGGAGGTATCCTGGGAGTGTCAGAGGTGTACCTGGGAGTGTCGGAGGTGTACCTGGGAGTGTCACAGGAGTACCTGGGATTGTCAGAGGTGTACCTGGCAGTGTCAGAAGGCCTGGGAGTGTCAGAGGTGTACCTGGAAGTGTCAGAGGTGCCTTGGAGTGTCAGAGGTGTACCTGGGAGTGTCCAGAGGTGTACCTGGGAGTGTCGGAGGTGTACCTAGGAGTATCAGGTGTACCTGGGAGTGTCTGAGGTGTACCTGGGAGTATCAGAGGTGTACCTGGGAGTGTCAGAGGTGTACTTGGTAGTGTCGGGGTGTAACTGGGAGTCTCAGGAGGTGTACCTGGGGGTGTCAGCAGTGTGCCTGGGAGTGTCGGAGGTGTGCAGGAGTGTGAAGTGTGCCTTGGAGTGTCAGAGGTGTACCTGGGAGTGTCAGAGGTGTACCTGGGAGTTTCAAGCTGGGTGTGGGAGGTGGTGGGCCGAGGGTGGTGTCATGGGGTGTACCTGGGAGTGTCAGAGGTGTACCTGGGTGTCAGAGGTGTACCTGGGAGTATCGGAGGTGTACCTGGGAGTATCGGAGGTGTACCTGGGAGTGTCGGAGGCGGACTTGGGAGTGTCAGAGGTGTACCAGGAGCATCACAGGTGTGGAGTGTCAGAGGTGCACGGGAATGTCAGAGGTATGCAGGAGTGTCAGTGAAGTACGGGAGTCTCAAAGGTGTACCGGGAGTATCGGATGTGTACCTGGGAATATCGGAGGTGTACCAGGAGATGTCGGAGGTGTACCTGGGAGTCTCAGAGGTGAACCGGGAGTGTCACAGAGTACCTGGAAGTGTCAGAGGTGTACTAGGAGTATCGGAGGTGTACCTGGGAGTATCGGAGGTGTACGGGAGTGTCAGAGATGTACCTGGGAGTATCAGGGTGTACAGGTGTCAGAGGTGTACCTGGGATTGTCAGGGGGTAACTGGGAGTGTCGGAGGTGTAACTGGGTATGTCAGAGGTGTACCAGGGGGTGTCAGTGGAGTACCTGGGAGTCTCAAGGTGTGCCTGGGAGTATCAGGGTGCCTGGGGTATCGGAGGTGTGCCTGGGGTGTACAGGAGTAGCTGGGATTGTCAGAGGTGTACCTGGCAGTGTCAGAGGTGTGCCTGGGAGTGTCAGAGGCAGGGATGTCAGAGGTGCCTAGGAGTGTCAGAGGTGTACCTGGGAGTGTCAGAGGTGTACCCTAGGGTATCGTAGGTTTACCTGGGAGTGTCGGAGTTGTACCTGGGAGTGTCGGAGGCGTGACCGCGGAGTGTCAGAGGTGTGCCTGGGAGTATCAGAGGCGTACGTGGGAGTGTCAGAGGTGTACCTGGGAGTGTCGGAGTTGTACCTGGGAGTGTTAGAGCGTGTATCAGGGAGTGATAGAGTAGTACCTAGTAGTGTTAGTGGTGTACCTGGGAGTGAGAAGTGTACCTGGGGTGTGAGAAGTGTACCTGGGGTGTCCGGGGTGTACTGGGAGTGTCAGAGGTGTACCTGGGAGTGTCAGGGTGTACCTGAGTATCGGAGGTTTACCTGGGAGTGTCAGGATTGTACCTGGGGTGGGCGTGAATCAGGAGTGTCAGAGGTACATGGGAGTTTCAGAGGTGTACCTGGGAGTGTCTGAGGTGGCACTCGGGAGTGTCAGAGGTGTGCCTGGAGTGTCGGAGGTGTACTGGGAATATCGGAGGTGTACCTGGGAATATCGGAGGTGTACCAGGGAGATGTCGGAGGTGTGCGGAAGTCTCGAGGTGACCAGGGGTGTCGAAGGTACCTGGGAGTGTCAGAGGTGTACCTGGGAGTATCGGAGGTGCACCTGGGAGCATACTGGTGTGCCAGGAGTGTCAGAGATGTGCCTGGGAGTATCAGAGGTATACCTGGAGAGTCAGAGGTGTACCTGGGTTGTAAAGTGCTGGGAGTATCGGAGGTGTAACTGGGTATGTCAGAGTGTACCAGGGAGTGTCAGTGGAGTACCTGGGAGTCTCAAGGTGTACCTGGGAGTATCAGAGGTGGCACCTGGGAGTATCGGAGGTGTAACTGGGTGTCACAGGAGTACCTGGGATTGTCAGAGGTGTACCTGGCAGTGTCAGAGGTGTACCCTGGGAGTGTCAGAGGAGTTCAGGGGTGTAGAGGACCACAGGGTGTCAGAGGTGTGCCTGGGGTGTCAGAGGTGTGCCTAGGGTATCGTAGGGTTTTGCGGAGTGTCGGAGTTGTGCCTGGGAGTGTCAGGCGGACCTGGGGAGTGTCAGAGGTGTACCTGGGAGTATCAGAGGCGTACCTGGGGTGTCAGAGGTGTACCTGGGAGTGTCAGAAGGTACCGGAGTGTCAGAGGAATACCTAGGTGTCAGAGGTGTGCCTGGAAGTGTCAGAGGTTTACTAGGAGTATCGGAGGTTTACCTGGGAGTATCCGGAGTTGTACCTGGAGTGTCGGGCGGACACAGGAGTGTCAGAGGTGGCCGCGGAGTATTAGAGGCGTGCCTGGGAGTGTCAAGATACCTGGAAATGTCAGAGGTATACCAGGGTGTCAGTGAAGTGCACAGGAGTCTCAAGGTGTACCTGGGAGTATCGGAGAGGTGTACCTGGGAATATCGGCACCTGCAGGAATATCGGAGGTGTACCAAGGTGCCAGAGGTGTGCCTGAGACGAAGGTGAACCAGGAGTGTTAGAGAGTACCTAGGAGTGTCAGAGGTGTACCTGGGAGTATGGAGACCTGGAGTATCAGGTGTGCCTGGGAGTGTCAGAGGTGTACCTGGGAGTATCAGAGGTGTGCCAGATGTGGCCTTGGTAGTGTCAGCTGGGGTGTGCCTGGGAGTGTCAGGTGTACCTGGGAGTGTGAGGAGTGTGCAGGAGTGTCAGAGGGTGTCCCTGGGGGTGTCAGGTGTTCCTGGGGTTTCAGAGATGTGCACCTGGGAGTGTCAGGAGGTGTATCTGGGAGTGGCGGACGTGTGCCTGGGGTGTCAAGGTGTAGCTGGGGAGTGTCATGGGTGTGCCTGGGGTGTCAGAGGTGTGCCTGGGGTGTCAGAGGTGTGCCTGGGGTTTCAGATATGCCTGGCAGTGTCATGGGTGTATCTGGTGTTCGTACGTGTGCACGGGGTGTCAGAGGTGTGCAGGTGTGTCAGTGGAGTACCTGGGGTGTCAGAGGTGTGCCTGGGAGTGTCAAGGTTTGCCTGGGGTGTCATGGGTGTGCAGGTGTGGAGGTGTGCCTGGGGTGTCAGAGGTGTGCAAGTGTTAGGGGTGTGCCTGGGGTGTCAGAGGTGTGCTGCTGGGGTGTCAGGTGTACCTGGGGTGTCGGAGGCGGACCTGGGGAGTGTCAGAGGGTTTACCTGGGAGTATCAGAGGTGTGCCTGGGAGTGTTGAGGTGTGCCTGGGAATGTCAGAGGGTTTGCAGGGAGTGTCCGAGTGAGGACCTGGGAGTCTCCAAGGTGTGCAGATTCCGGAGGTGTACGCAGGAATATCAGGTGTAGAATATCGAGAGTGTGCCAGGGGAGTGTCAGGGTGTGCCAAGTCTCAGAGGTGAACCAGGGAGTGTCAGAGTGCCTGGAGTGTCAGAGGTGTATCGGAGGTGTGCCTGGGAGATTATCGGAGGTGTACCTGGGAGTGTCAGGGGTGTGCCTGGGGTATCAGAGGTGTACCTGGGGTGTCAGAGGTGTGCCTGGGATTTTCAGGCGTGTGGCTGGAAGTGTCGGAGGTGTAACTGGGTATGTCAGAGGTGTGCAGGGTGTCAGTGAGGTACCTGGGGTCTCAAGGTGTACCAGAGAAGTATCAGAGGTGTGCGGAATATCAGTGTACGTGGGGAATATCGGAGGTGTGCACCGGGTGTCAGAGGTGTCCTGGGGAGTGTCGGAGGTGTGCCTGGGGAGTGTCACAGGAGTACCTGGGATTGTCAGAGGTGTGCCTGGCAGTGTCAGAGGTGTACCTGGGAGTGTCAGAGGTGTGCCTGGGAATGTCGGGTTGTACCTGGGGTGTTGGACGTGTATCGGGGTGATGGGAGTGCCTGGTAGTGTTGAGGTGTGCCTGGGGTGTGAGGTGTGCTGGGGTGTCTGGGGTGTGCCAGAGTGTAGAGGTGTGCCTGGGAGTGTCAGGGGTGTGCCTGGGGTATCGGAGTTTCAGAATGTCAGGTTGTACCTGGGAGTGTTGGACGTGTATCAGGGAATGTCAGAGATGTGCGGGGTTCAGAGGTGTGCTGGAGTGTCTGAGGGTGTGCCTGGGGTGTCAGAGGTGAGCCTGGGGTGTCAGAGGTGCACTGGGAGTGTCAGAGGTGCTCCTTAGGTGTCTGAGGTGTGCCTGGGAGTGTCAGAGGTGTACCTGGGAATGTCAGAGGTGTGCCTGGGGAATGTCAGAGGTGTATCTGGGGCGTCAGAGGTGTGCAGGTGTCAGAGGTGTGCCTGGGGTTTTCCGAGCTGTACTGGGAGTGTCAGAGATGTATCTGGGAGTGTCGGACGTGTACCTGGGAGTGTCAGAGGTGTGCCAGGTAATGTGATCTGGGAGTGTCAGAGTGTGCCGGAGTGTCAAAGGTGTACATGAGTGTCATAGGTGTACTGGGAGTGTCAGAGGTGTGCCTGGGAGTATCAGTGTGCCTGGGAGTATCGGAGGTGTGCCTGGGAGTGTCAGAGGTGTATGGGGTATCAGAGGTGTGCCTGGGAGTGTCAGAGGTGTGCTTGGGAGTGTCAGGGGTGTAACTGTGAGTCTCGAGTGTAACTGTGAATGTCAGAGGTGTACCAGGGGTGTAAGTCAGTACCTGGGAGTCTCAAAGGTGTACCTGGGAGTATCAGAGGTGTGCCTGGGAATATCAGGAGGTGTAGGAATATCGGAGGTGTGCCTGGGAGTGTCAGAGGTGTACCTGGGAGTGTCGGAGGTGTGCCTGTGGGAGTGCCTGGGATTGTCAGAGGTGTGCCTGGCAGTGTCAGAGGTGTGCCTGGGAGTGTGTGCCTGGAAGTGTCAGAGGTGTGCTGGGTGTCAGAGGTGTGCCTGGAGTGTCAGAGGTGTGCCTGGGAGTGTCGGAGGTGTGCCTGGGTGTGTGAGAGTGTGCCTGGGAGTGTTGGAGGTGTGCCTGGGGTTTCAAGTGTGCCTAGGGTGTCTGGGGTGTGCCTGGAGGTCAGAGGTGTGCCTGGGGTGTCAGGTGCACTTGGGGTGAGGTGCTCATTGGGTGTCTGGGGTGTTCCTGGGAGTGTCAGGGTGTGCCTGGGGTGTCAGAGGTGTGCCTGGGGAGTGTCAGAGGTGTCTGGGAGTGTTGAGGTGTGCCTGGCAGTGTCAGAGGTGGCGCAGTTTCAGAGCTGTGGAGTGTCAGAGGTGTATTTGGGGTGTCGGACGTGTGCCGGGAGTGTCAGTGTATGGGTAATGTCAGTGGGTACCAAATTGTCAGAGGTGTGCGCAAGTGTCAAGGTGTACCTGGAGTTTCATAGGTGTGCAAGGGTGTCAGAGGTGTGCAGAAGTATCGGAGGTGTACCTGGGGTATCGGAGGTGCACCTGAGAGTCAAGGTGTGCCTGGAGGTATCAGAGGTGTACCTGGGTGTGTCAGAGATGTGCCTGGGATTGTCAGGGTTGTAACTGGAAGTGTCGGAGATGTAACTGGGTATGTCAGAGGTGTACCAGGGAGTGTCAGTGGAGTACCTGGGAGTCTCAAGGTGTGCCTGGGGAGTATCAGAGGTGTACCTGTGAATATCGGAGGTGTGCCTGGGAATATCCGGAGGTGTGCCTAGGTGTGAGGTGTGCCTGGGATTGTCGGAGGTGTGCCTGGGAGTGTAAAGGTACCGGGATTGTCAGAGTGTGCATGGCAGTGTCAGATGTGTACGGGAGTGTCAGAGGTACCAGGGAGTGTCAGAGGAATACCTAGGAGTGTCAGAGGTGTACCTGGAAGTGTCAGAGGTTTACCTATGGTATCGGAGGTTTACCTCGGAGTATCAGGTTGCCTGGGAGTGTCGGAGGCGGACCTCAGGGAGTGTCAGAGGTGTACCTGGGGTAGAGCCCTGGGGTGTCAGAGGCATGCCTGGGGAATAGAGGTATGCCAGGGAGTGTCAGTGAAGTACCAAGTCTCAAGGTGTGCCTGGGAGTATCGGAGGTGTGCCTGGGAATATCGGCAGTGTCCCTGGGAATATCGGAGGTGTGCAGGAGTGCCAGAGGTGTGCAGAGTCTCAGAGGTGAACCAGGGAGTGTTGGGGGTACCTGGGGTATCGGAGGTGTACTGGGAGTGTCAGAGGTGTGCCGGAGTATCAGAGTGTACCTGGGAGTGTCAGAGGTGTGCTTGGTAGTGTCAGGGGTGTGGCACGAGTCTCGGAGGTGTGGGGTGTCAGCGGTGTGCCTGGGAGTGTCAGGTGTGCCTGGGGAGTGTGAAGTGTGCCTTGGGTGTCAGAGGTGTGCCTGGAGTGTCAGAGGTGTGCCTGGGGTTTCAGAGATGTGCCTGGGGTGTCAGGGTGTATCTGGGGTGGCGGACGTGTGCCTGGGAGTGTCAAGGTGTGGCACGAGTGTCATGGGTGTGCCTGGGGTGTCAGAGGTGTGCCTGGGTGTCAGAGGTGTACCGAGTTTCAGGCTGTCACCAGGAGTGTCAGAGATGTATCTGGGAGTGTCGGACGTGTACCGAGTGTCAGAGGTGTGCTGAGTAATGTCAGTGGAGTACTGGAGTGTCAGAGGTGTGCCTGGGAGTGTCAAGGTGTACCTGGATGTCATAAGTGGCCTGGGGAGTGTCAGAGGTGTGCCTGGGAGTATCGGAGGTGTGCCTGGGGTATCAGTGTGACCAGGAGTGCAGAGGTGTGCCTGGAGTATCAGAGTGTGCCTGGGGTGTCAGAGGTGTGCTTGGGTGTCAGGGTGTGGGGTCTCGGAGGTGTGACTGTGAATGTCAGAGGTGTGCCAGGGGTGTAAGTCAGTACCAGGAGTCTCAAGGTGTACCTGGAATTATCAGAGGTGTGTACCTGGGAATATCGGAGGTGTGCGTGGGAATATCGGAGGTGTACCTGGAGTGTCAGGTGTGCCTGGGAGTGTCAGGTGTGCTGGGGTGTCACAGGAGCCTGGGATTGTCAGAGGTGTGCCTGGCAGTGTCAGAGGTGTATCTGGGGTGTCCGGATAAGTGTCAGGGTGCAGGTGTGTCAGTGGAGTGCCTGGGAGTGTCAGAGGTGTGCCTAGGATTGTCAAGGTGTGCCTGGGGTTTCATAGGTGTGCCTGGGGGTGTCAGAGGTGTGCCTGGGAGTATCAGGTGCCTGGAGAGTATCGGAGAGCACCTGGGAGTGTCAGAGGTGTGCCTGGGATTATCAGAGGTGTCCTGGGAGTGTCAAAGTGCCTGGGATTGTCAGGGGTGTAACTGGAAGTGTCGGAATGTAACTGGGTATGTCAGAGGTGTATCAGGGAGTGTCAGTGGGTACCTGGAGTCTCAAAGGTGTACCAGGAGTATCAGAGGTGTACCTGGGAATATCAGGTGTACCTGGGAATATCAGGTGTGCCTAGGAGTGTCAGAGGTGTACTGGGATTGTCGGAGTATACCTGGGAGTGTCACAGAAGTACCTGGGATTGTCAGAGTGTACCTGGCAGTGTCAGAGGTGTACCGGAGTGTCAGAGGGTTCAGGGGTGTCAGAGGAATGCCTAGGAGTGTCAGAGGTGTGCCTGGAAGTGTCAGAGGTTTACCTAGGAGTATCGGAGGTTTACCTGGGAGTATCGGAGTTGTGCCTGGGAGTGTCGGAGGCGGACGCAAGTGTCAGAGGTGTACCTGGGGGTATTAGGGCGTGCAGAGTGTCAGAGGTATGCTGGGGATGTCAGAGGTATGCAGAGTGTCAGTGAAGTGCAAGTCTCAAGGTGTGCCGGAGTATCAGGTGTGCCTGGGAATATCGGCGGTGTGCCTGGGAATATCGGAGGTGTAGGGTGCAGAGGTGTGTCTGACAGAGTCTCAGAGGGTAGACAGGGAGTGTTAGAGGAGTACCTGGGAGTGTCAGAGGTGTGCCTGGGGTATCAGAGGTGTGCCTGGGGAGTATCAGGTGTACCTGGGAGTGTCAGAGGTGTGCCTGGGGTATCAGGGTGTGCCAGGTGTCAGAGGTGTGCTTGGTAGTGTCAGGGTGTAACTGGGAGTCTCGGAGGTGTGCCAGTGTCAGCAGTGTGCCTGGGAGTGTCGGAGGTGTGCAAGTGTGAGAAGTGTGCAGGTGTCAGAGGTGTGCCTGGGAGTGTCAGAGGTGTGCCTGGGGTTTCAGAGATGTACCTGGGGTGTCAGAGGTGTATCTGGGAGTGGCGGACGTGTACCTGGGGAGTGTCAAGGTGTAACTGGGGTGTCATAGGTGTGCCTGGGAGTGTCAGAGGTGTGCCTGGGGTGTCAGGTGTGGGAGTTTCAGGAGTACCTGGCAGTGTCATGGGTGTCTGGGGTGTGTGCGTGTGTGCCTGGGAGGTCAGAGGTGTACCTGAGTGTCAGTGGGTGCCTCAGAGTGTCAGAGGTGTGCCTGGGGTGTCAAGGGTTTGCCTGGGGTGTCATAGGTGTGCCTTGGAGTGTCAGAGGTGTGCCTGGGGTGTCAGAGGTGAACCTGGGGTGTTAGAGGTGTGCCTGGGAGTGTCAGAGGTGTGCCTGGGGTGTCGGAAGTTGTACCTGGAGTGTCGGAGCGGACCTGGGAGTGTCAGAGGTTTACCTGGGTATCAGAGGTGTACCAGGTAATGTCAGTGGAGTACCATGGGGTGTCAGAGGTGTGCCTGGGAGTGTCAAGGTGTGCCTGGGAGTTTCATAGGTGTGCCTGGGAGTGTCAGAGGTGTGCCTGGGGTATCGGAGGTGCACCTGGGGTATCGGAGGAGCACCTAGTGTCTCAGAGGTGTACCTGGGAGTATCCAGAGGTGTACCTAGAAGTGTAAAAGATGTACCTGGGATTGTCAGGGGTGTGCACTGGAAGTGTCGGAGATGTAACTGGGTATGTCAGAGGTGTATCAGGGAGTGTCAGTGGGTACCTGGGAGGTCTCTCAAGGTGTACCTGGGAGTATCAGAGGTGTGCCAGAATATCGGAGGTGTACCTGGGAATATCGGAGGTGTACCTAAGTGTCGAGTGTGCCTGGTTGTCAGGTATGCCTGAGTGTCTGCAGGAGTACCTGGGATTGTCAGAGGTGTGCCTGGCAGTGTCAGAGGTGTGCCTGGGGAGTGTCAGAGGAGTTCAGGAGTGTCAGAGAATACCTAGGAGTGTCAGAGGTGTGCCTGGAAGTGTCAGAGGTTTACCTAGGAGTATCGGAGGTTTACCTGGGAGTATCGGAGTTGTACCTGGGAGTGTCGGAGGCGGCACCTGGAGTGTCAGAGGTGTGCCTGGGAGTATTAGAGGCGCCGCGAGTGTCAGAGGTGTAGAGATGTCAGAGGTATGCCAGGGGTGTCAGTGAAGTACCTGGGTCTCAAGGTGTGCCTGGGGTATCGGAGGTGTGCCTGGGAATATCGGCGGTGTGCCTGGGAATATCGGAGGTGTGCCAGGAGTGCCAGAGGTGTGCCTGAGAGTCTCAGATGTGAACCAGGGGTGTTGGGAGTACCTGGGGAGTCTCAGAGGTGTACCTGGGGTATCAGAGGTGTGCCTGGGAGTATCGGAGGTGTGCCTGGGGTGTCAGAGGTGTGCCTGGGGTATGAGGTGTGCCTGGGGTGTGTGGAGGTGTGCCTGGTGTGTCAGGGGTGTGAACAAGAGTCTCGGAGGTGTGCCTGGGGGTGTCAGCACCAGGGTGTCAGGTGTGCCTGGGGTGTGGAAGTGTGCCTTGGAGTGTCAGAGGTGTGCCTGGGAGTGTCAGAGGTGTGCCTGGGGTTTCAGAGATGTGCCTGGGGAGTGTCAGAGGTGTATCTGGGAGTGGCGGACGTGTGCCTAGGAGTGTCAAGGTGTAACTGGGGTGTCATGGGTGTGCGAGTGTCAGAGGTGGCGAGTGTCAGAGGTGTGCCTGGGGTTTCAGAATGCGCCCGGCAGTGTCATGGGGTGTGTGTCTGGGAGTGTCGTGCGTGTACCTGGGAGTGTCAGAGGTGTCCAGGTAATGTCAGTGGAGTACCTGGGAGTGTCAGAGGTGTGCCTGGGAGTGTCAAGGTTTACCTGGGGTGTCATGGGGTGCCTTGGAGTGTCAGAGGTGTGCCTGGGAGTGTCAGAGGTGAACCTGGGAGTGTGTAGAGGTGTGCCTGAGGAGTGTCAGAGGTGTGCCTGGGAGTGTCAGGTTGTGCCTGGGGTGTCAGGCGGACCTGGGAGTGTCAGTTTTGGGGTATCAGAGGTGTGCCTGGGGTGTTGGAGGTGTACCTGGGGAATGTCAGAGGTATGCAAGGGAGTGTCAGTGAAGTGCCTGGGAGTCTCAAGGTGTACCTGGAAGATTCAGGGTGTACCTGGGAATATCGGGTGTACTGGGAATATCGGAGGTGTGCCAGGAGTGTCAGAGGTGTGCACGGAGTCTCAGGGTGAACCAGGGAGTGTCAGAGGTACCTGGGAGTGTCAGAGGTGTACCTGGGAGTATCGGAGGTGTGGGGAGTATCGGAGGTGTGCCTGGGGTGTCAGGGGTGTACCTGGGAGTATCAGAGGTGTACTGGGGTGTGGTGTGCCTGTTTTCAGGGGTGTAACTGGAAGTGTCGGAGGTGTAACTGGGTATGTCAGAGGTGTACGGTGTAGTGGGGGAGTCTCAAGGTGTACCTGGGGTATCAGAGGTGTGCCTGGGGAATGAGGTGTGCGTGGGAATATCGGAGGTGTGCCTGGGTGTGGAGGTGTGCAAGTGTCAGGTGTGCCTGGGGTGTCACAGGAGTACCTGGGATTGTCAGAGGTGTGCCTGGCAGTGTCAGGAATGTGCAAGTGTCAGAGGGTGTGCCTGGGGAATGTCAGGTTGGGTGTTGGACGTGTATCAGGGAGTGATGAAGTGCCTGGTAGTGTTGGGGTGTGCCTGGGGAGTGTGAAGTGTGCAGAGTTGTCTGCAGTGTCAGAGGTGTGCCTGGGGTGTCAGGGGTGTGGGTATCGGAGGTTTGCCTGGGAATGTCGGAGTTGTACCGGGTGTTAGACGTGTGTCAGGATGTCAGAGTTCAGAGTGTGCCTGGGTGTCTAGAGGTGTGCCTGGTGTCAGAGGTGAGCCTGGGAGTGTCAGAGGTGCTTGGGGTGTCAGAGGTGCTCTTGGGTGTCTGGTGTGCCTGGGGTGTCAGAGGTGTGCCTGGGGAATGTCAGAGGTGTACCTGGATGTCAGAGGTGTGATCTGGGAGCGTCAGAGGTGTACCTGGGGAGTGTCAGAGGTGTGCCTGGGGTTTCAGGCTGTGCAGGAGTGTCAGAGATGTGTATCTGGGGAGTGTCGGACGTGTGCCTGGGGTGTCAGAGGTGTGCCAGGTAATGTGGTGGAGTGCCTGGGGTGTGGGGGTGTACAAGTGTCAAGGTGTGCATAGGTGTGCGGGTGATCAGAGGTGTGCAGAGTATCGGAGTGTATAGGTATCGGAGGTACCTGGGTGTCAGAGGTGTGCCTGGGGTATCAGAGGTGTGCCTGGGGTGTCAGAGATGTGCCTGGGATTGTCAAGGTGTAACTGGAAGTGTCGGAGATGTAACTGGGTATGTCAGAGGTGTACCAGGGGAGTGTCAGTAGGTACCTGGAGTCTCAAGGTGTGCCTGGGGAGTATCGAGGTGTACCTGGGAATATCCAGTGTGCCTGGGAATATCGGAGGTGTGCCTGGGAGTGTCAGAGGTGTACCTGGGATTGTCAGGTGTGCAAGTGTCAGGGGTACCGGGATTCAGAGGTGTAGCAGTGTCAGAGACTGGGGTGAAAGGTACCAGGGAGTGTCAGGGAATACCTAGGAGTGTAGAGGTGTGCCTGGAAGTGTCAGAGGTTTACCCTGGGGTATCGGAGGTTTACCTGGAGTGTCGGGTTGTGCCTGGGGTGTCGGAGGCGTGCCCGGGAGTGTGGAGGTGTGCCTGGGTGTTTAGGGGCGTACATGGGAGTGTCAGGTATGCCTGGGAATGTCAGAGGTATGCCAGGGAGTGTCAGTGAAGTGCCTGGGAGTCTCAAAGGTGTGCCTGGGAGTATCGGAGGTGTGCCTGGATATCGCGGTGTACTGGGAATATCAGGAGTTAAGAAGTGCCAGAGGTGTGCCTGGGAGTCTCAGAGGTGAACCAGGGGAGTATCAGAGAGTGTGCCTGCTGGGAGTGTCAGAGGTGTGCCAGGGGGTGTAATTGGGAGTCTCAGGTGTGTCAGAGGTGTCCCAGGAGTGTAAGTCAGTACCTGGGAGTCTCAAGGTGTACCTGGGAGTATCAGGGTGTGCCTGGGAATATCGGAGGTGCACGTGGGAATATCGGAGGTGTGCCTGGGAGTGTCAGAGGTGTGCGGGGTGTCGGAGGTGTGCCGGAGTGTCAGAGGTGTGGCAGGTGTCAGAGGTGTGCCTGGGAGTGTCAGGGGTGTGCCTGGGAGTGTCGGAGGTGTACAGGGGTGTGCATGGGGTGTCAGGTGTGCCTGGGGTTTGAGGGTGCATGGGGAGTGTCGGGTGTGCCAAGTGTCGGGTGTGCCTGGCAGTGTCAGCAGTGTGCCTGGGGAGTGTCAGAGGTGTGCCAGGGAATGTCAGTGGAGTACCTGGGGTGTCAAGGTGTGCCTGGGGTTTCAGAAGTGTGCGGAGTGTCTGAGTGTGCCTGGAGTGTCAGAGGTGTGCCTAGAGGTGTCAGAGGTGCACTTGGGGTGTCAGAGGTGCTCATTGGAGTGTCTGAGGTGTGCCTGGGAGTGTCAGAGGTGTACCTGGGGTGTCAGAGGTGTGCCTGTCAGAGGTGTATCTGGGGAGTGTCAGAGGTGTGCACCGGGTGTCGGACGTGTGCCTGGGGTGTCAGAGGTGTGCAGGTAATGTCAGTGGAGTGCCTGGGGAGTGTCAGAGGTGTGCCTGGAGTGTCAAGGTGTGCCTGGGGTGTCATAGGTGTGCGAGTGTCAGGGGTGTGCCTGGGGTATCAAGTGCCTGGGGAGTATCGGAGGTGCCTGGGGAGTTCAGAGGTGTCCTGGGAGTATCAAAGTGCAAGAGTTCAGAGATGTCCTTGGATTGTGGGGTGTGTGGAAGTGTCGGAGATAACTGGGTATGTCAGAGGTGTGCCAGGGAGTGTCAAGGGGGTACCTGGGGTCTCAAAGGTGTACCTGGAGTATCAGAGGTGTACCTCGGAATATCGGAGGTGTACCTGTAAGGTGTGCCTGGGAGTGTCAGAGGTGTGCCTGGGATTGTCGGAGATGTGCCTGGGAGTGTCACAGGAGTGCCTGGGATTGTCAGAGGTGTACCTGGCAGTGTCAGAGGTGTGTACCTGGGGTGTCAGAGGTGGGGAGTGTCAGAGGAATGCAAGGTGGGGTGGAAGTGTCAGAGGCTTTAGGAGTATCAGTTTGCAGAATTCAGGTTGTGCAAGGAGTGTGGGAGAGTGTCAGAGGTGTGCTCTGGGGTATTAGAGGCGTGCCAAGTGTCAGAGGTATGCCTGGGATGTCAGAGATATGCCAGGAGTGTCAGTGAAGTACCTGGAGTCTCAAAGGTGTACCTGGGGTATCGGAGGTGTGCCTGGGAATATCGGCAGTGTGCCTGGGAATATCGGAGGTGGACAAGGAGTGCCAGAGGTGTGCCTGGGAGTCTCAGAGGTGAACCAGAGTGTTAGAAGGAGTACCTGGGAGTGTCAGAGGTGTGCCTGGGAGTATCGGAGGTGTACCGGGAGTATCAGTGTGCCTGGGGAGTGTCAGAGGTGTGCACCAGGTATCAGAGGTGGTAGCAAGTGTCAGAGTGTGCTTGGTAGTGTCAGGTGGCACAGGGTCTCAGGTGTCAGCGGTGTGCCTGGGGTGTCAGGTGTGCCTGTGAGAATGTGTCGGAGTGTGCCTGGGGTGTCAGGAGGTGTACCTGGGGTATCAGAGGTGTGCCTGGGAGTGTCAGAGATGTGCCTGGGATTGTCAGGGGTGTAACTGGAAGTGTCAGGTGTAACTGGGTATGTCAGGGTGTACCAGGGTGCCAGTGGGTATGGGGAGTCTCAAGGTGTGCCTGGGGTATCAGAGGTGTGCCTCAGGGAATTCAAAGTGACTAGCAGAATATCAGGAGGTGTGCAAGTGTCAGATTAATTAACAGGTTTCGAGGTGTACCTGCCTAGGATGTCACAGGGGTACTTGTATTGTCAGGGTGTGCCTGGCGGTGTCAGGGGTGTGCCTGGGAGAATCAGAGGCGTGCCTGGGAGTGCCAGAGGTGTGCCTGGAGTCTCAGAGGGTGAACCAGGAGTGTTAGAGGTACCAGGGGTGTCAGAGGTGTGCTTGGGAGGATCAGGTGTACCCTGGGGTATCGGAGGTGTACCTGGGGAGTGTCAGTGGTGTACCTGGGGGGTATCAGAGGTGTACCTGGAGTGTCAGAGGTGTGCTTGGGAGAGTCAGGGTGGCAGCACTGGGTCTCGGAGGTCTACCTGGGAATGTTGAGGTGTACAGGGAGTGTAAGTCCTCAGTACCTGGGGAACAAGGTGTACCTGGGAGTATCAGAGGTGTGCCTGGGAATATCCGGAGGTGTGCGTGGGGAATATCGGAGGTGGACCTGGAGTGTCAGAGGTGTACCTGGGAGTGTCGGAGTGTACCTGAGAGTGTCTCATAGGTACCTGGGATTGTCAGGGTGTACTGGCTGTGTCAGAGGTGTGCCTGGGGAGTGTCAGAAGCAATGCATGTTT
>NW_024755304.1:0-23062 GCF_018991925.1 Homarus americanus
GTCGAGTATAACCAAGTCCCCTGGTCGATTATAACAAAGTCCCCTTGATCATGTAAAACAAAATCCCCTGATCGAGTATAACAAAGTCCCCTGATCGAGTATAACAAACTCCCCTGGTCGAGTAAAACAAAGGCCCCTGGTTGAGTATAACAAAGTCCCCTTGATCATGTAAAACAAAATCCCCTAATCGAGTATAACAAGGGAACCTGATCGAGTATAACAAAGTCCTCTGATCGAGTATAACAAAGGCACCTGATCGAGTGTAATAAAGTCGCCTGATCGAGTATAACAAAGTCCCCTGATCGAGTATAACAAAGAAACATTAATCGATTATAACAAAGTCCCTTGATCGAGTATAACAAAATCCCCTGATCGAGTATAACAAAGTCCCCTGATCGCTTATAACAAAGTCCCCTGGTCGAGTATAACAAAGGCCCCTAATCGAGCATAACATAGTCCCCTGATCGAGTATAACAAAGTCCCCTGGTCGAGTATAACAAAGTCCCCTGGTCGAGTATAACAAAGACCCATGATCGAGTATAAAAAGTCCCCTGATCGTGAATAAAAAAGTCCCCTGATCGAGTATAACCAAGTCCCCTGGTCGAGTATAACAAAGTCCTCCTGATCGAGTATAACAGTCCCCTGATCGAGTATTACAAAGTCCCTTGATCGAGTATAACAAAGTCCCGTGGTCGAAAGTTCCATGATCGAGTAACAAAGTCCCCTGATCGTGAACAACAAAGTCCTCCTCGATCGAGAATAACCAAGTCCCCTGGTCGAGTATAACAAAGTCCCCCTGATCGAGTATAACAAAGTCCCCTGATTGAGTATAACAAAGTTCCCTGATCGATTATAACAAAGTCCTTTGATCGAGTATAACCAAGTCCCCTGGTCGAGTGTAACAAAGGCCCCTGATCGAGTAAAACAACGTTCCCTGATTGACTATATCAAAGTCCCCTGATGAGTATAACAAACTCCCCTGATCGAGTATAACAAAGTCCCTTGATCAGTATAACAAAGTCCCCTGATCGAGTATAACAAAGTCCTCTGATCGAGTATAACAAAGGCCCCTGGTCGAATGTAATAAAGTCCCCTAATGAAGTATAACAAAGTCCCCTAATCGAGTATAACAAAGTCACGAGATCGAGTATAACAAAGTCCCCTGATCGTGAATAAAAAAGTCCCCTGATCGAGTATAACCAAGTCCCCTGTTTGAGTATAACAAAGTCCTCCTGATCGAGTATAACAAAGTCCCCTGATTGAGTATAACAAAGTTCCCTGGTCGAGTATAACAAAGTCCCTTGATCAAGTATAACCAAGTCCCCTGGTCGAGTGTAACAAAGGCCCCTGATCGAGTATAACAGCGTTACCTGATCGATTATAACAAAGTCCCCTGATAGAGTATAACAAAGGCCCCTGATCGAGTATAACAAAGTCCCCTAATCGAGTATAACAACGGAACCTGATCAAGTATAACAAAGTACCCTGATCGAGTATAACAGAGGCCTCTTATCGAGAGTAACAAAGTCCTCTGATCGAGTATAACAAAGGCCCCTGATCGAGGATAACAATGTCCCCTGAACGAGTATAACAAAGATCCCTGATCGAAAATAACAAAGTCCTCTGATCGAGTATAACAAAGGCCCCTGATCGAGAGTAATAAAGTCCAGTGATCGAGTATAACAAAGTCCCCTGATCGAGTATAACAAAGCAACCTGATCGAGTATAACAAAGTCCCTTGGTCGAGTATAACAAAATCCCCTGATTGAGTATAACAAAGTTCCCTGGTCGAGTATAACAAAGTCACTTGATCAAGTATAACCAAGTCCCCTGGTCGAGTGTAACAAAGGCCCCTGATCGAGTATAACAGCGTTCCCTGATCGATTATAACAAAGTCCCCTGATAGAGTATAACAAAGGCCCCTGATCGAGTATAACAAAGTCCTCTGATCGAGTATAACAAAGGCCTCTTATCGAGAGTAACAAAGTCCCTTGAACAGTACAACAAAGTCCCCTGATCGAGTATAACAATGTCCCCTGAACGAGTACAACAAAGTCCCCTAATCGAGTATAACAATGTTCTCTGATCGAGTATAACAAAGGCCCCTGATTGAGTGTAATAAAGTCCCCTGATCGAGTATAACAAAGTCCCCTGGTCGAGTATAACAAAGGCCCCTAGTCGAGCATAACAAAGTCCCCTGATCGAATATAACAAAGTCCCCTGGTCGATTATAACAAAGTCCCCTGATCGAGTTTAACCAAGTCCCATGATCGAGTATAACAAAGTCCCCTGATCGTGAATAACAAAGTCCCCTGATCGAGTATAACCAATTCCCCTGGTCGAGTATAACAAAGTCCCCCTAATCCAGTATAACAAAGTCCCCAGTTTGAGTATAACAAAGTTCCCTTGACGAGTATAACAAAGCCCGCTGAACGAGTATAACAAAGACCCCTAATCCAGTATAACAAAGTCCCCTGATAGACTATAACAAAGTCCCCTGGTCGATTATAACAAATTCCCCTGATCGAGTATAACAAAGTCCCCTGATAGAGTATAACAAAGTTCCCTGATAGAGTATAACAAAGGCCCCAGATCGAGTATAACAAAGTCCCTTGATCAGTATAACAAAGTCCCCTGATCGAGTATAACAAAGTCCTCTGATCGAATATAACAAAGGTCCCTGATCGAATGTAATGAAGTCCCCTGATCGAGTATAACAAAGTCCCCTGATCAAGTATAACAAAGTCCCCTGATTGAGTATAACAAAGTTCCCTGTCGAGTATAACAAAGCCCCCTGATCGAGTATAACAAAGTCCCCTAATCGAGTATAACAACGGAACCTGATCGAGTATAACAAAGTCCCTTGATCGAGTATAACAAAATCCCCTGATCGAGAATAACATAGCCCCCTGATCGAGTATAACAAAGCAACCTGATCGAGTATAACAAAGTCCCTTGGTCGAGTATAACAAAATCCCATGATCGAGTATAACAAAGTCCCCTGATCGAGTATAACAAAGTTCCCTGGTCGAGTATAATAAAGGCCCCTAATCGAGGATAACAAAGTCCCCTGATCGAGTATAACAAAGTCCCCTGATCGAGTATAACAAATTCCTCTGATCGAGTATAACAAAGGCCCCTGATCGAGTGTAATAAAGTCCCCTGATCGAGTATAACAAAGTCCCCTGATCGAGTATAACAAAGGAACCTGATCGAGTATAACAAAGTCCCTTGATCGAGTATAACAAAATCCCCAGATCGAGTATAACATAGCCCCCTGATCGATTATAACAAAGTAACCTGGTCGAGTATAATAAAGGCCCCTTGTCGAGTATAACAAAGTCTCATGATCGAGTGTAACAAAGTCCCCTGATCGTGAATAACAATGTCCCCTGATCGAGTATAACCAAGTCCCCTGGTCGAGTATAACAAAGTCCCCCTGATCGAGTATAACAAAGTCCCCTGATCATGTATAAAAAAGTCCCTTGATCGAGAATATCAAAGTCCCTTGATCGAATATAACCAAGTCCCCTGGTCGAGTGTAACAAAGGCCCCTGATCGAGAATAACAACGTTCCCTGATCGACTATAACAAAGTCCCCTGACGAGTATAACAAAGTCCCCTGATTGAGCATAACAAAGTCCTCTGATCGAGTATAACAAAGGCCCCTGATCGAATGTAACAAAGTCCCCTGGTCGAGTATAACAAAGTCCCCTGGTCGAGTATAACAAAGGCCCCTAATCGAGCATAACAAAGTCCCCTGATCGAATATAACAAAGTCCCCTATTCGAGTATAACAAAGTCCCCTGGTCGAGTTTAACAAAGTCCCATGATCGAGTATAACAAAATCCCCTGATCGTGAATAACAAAGTCCCCTGATCGAGTATAACCAATTTCCCTGGTCGAGTATAACAAAACCCCCTGATTTAGTATAACAAAGTCCCCTAATCGAGTATAACAAAGTCTCCTAATCGAGCATAACAATGTCCCTTGATCGATTATAACCTAGTCACCTGTTCGAGTATAACAAAGACCCCTAATCGAGTATAACAAAGTCCCCTGGTCGACTATAACAAAGTCCCCTGGTCGATTATAACAAATTCACCTGATCGAGTATAACAAAGTCCCCTGATAGGGTATAACAAAGGTCACTGATCGAGTATAACAAAGTCCCCTAGTAGAGTATAACAAAGGCCCCAGACCGAGTATAACAAAGTCCCTTGATCAGTATAACAAAGTCCCCTGATCGAGTATAACAAGTCCTTGATCGAGTATAACAAAGTCCCCTCATCGAGTATAACAAAGTCCTCTGATCGAGTATAACAAAGGCCCCTGATCAAATGTAATAAAGTACCCTGGTCGAGTATAACAAAGTCCCCCTGATCGAGTATAACAAAGTCCCCTGATTGAGTATAACGAAGTTCCCTGGTCGAGTATAACAAAGTCCCCTGAACGAGTACAACAAAGTCCCCTGATCGAGTATAACAAAGTCCTCTGATCGAGTATAACAAAGGCCCCTAATCGAGTGTAATAAAGTCCCCTGATCGAGTATAACAAAGTCCCTGATCGAGTATAACAAAGCCCCCTGATCGAGTAAAACCCCTGATAAGTATAACAAAGGTCATGATCGAGTATAACAAAGTCCCTGATCGTGAATAACAAAGTCCCCTGATCGAGTATAACCAAGTCCCGTGGTCGAGTATAACAAAAGTCCTGATCGAGTATAACAAAGTCCTGATCGAGTATAACAAGATTCCCTGGTCGATATAACAATGCCCCCTGATCTAGTATAACAAAGTCCCCTAATCGAGTATAACAAAGTCCTCTGATCGAGTATAACGAGTATAACAAAGCCCCTGATCGAGTATAACAAAGTCCCCTGATCGACTATAACAAAGTCCCCTGGTCGATTATAACAAATTCCCCTGATCGAGTATAACAAAGTCCCCTGATAGAGGATAACAAAGGCCCCAGACCGAGTATAACAAAGTCCCTTGATCAGTATAACAAAGTCCCCTGATCGAGTATAACAAAGTCCTTGATCGAGTATAACAACAAAGGCCCTGGTCGAATTTTAAATAAAGTCCCCTGATTGAGTATAACAAAGTCCCCTGGTCGAGAATAACAAAGTCCCTTGATCGAGTATAACGAAGTCCCCTGGTCGAGTGTAACAAAGGCCCCTCATCGAGAATAACAACGTTCCCTGATCGACTATAACAAAGTCCCCTGACGAGTATAACAAAGTCCCCTGATTGAGCATAACAAAGTCCTCTGATCGAGTATAACAAAGGCCCCTGATCGAGTGTAATAAAGTCCCCTGATCGAGTATAACAAAGTCCCCTGATCGAGAATAACAAAGTCCCCTGGTCGAGTATAACAAAGGCCCCTAATCGAGCATAACAAAGTCCCCTGATCGAATATAACAAAGTCCCCTGTTCGAGTATAACAAAGTCCCCTGGTCGAGTTTAACAAAGTCCCATGATCGAGTATAACAAAATCCCCTGATTGTGAATAACAAAGTCCCCTGATTGAGTATAACCAAGTTCCCTGGTCGAGTATAACAAAGCCCCTTGATCTAGTATAACAAAGTCCCCTAATCGAGTATAACAAAGTCTCCTGATCGACTATAACAAAGTCCCCTGGTCGATTATAACAAATTCCCCTGATCGAGTATAACAAAGTCCCCTGATAGAGTATAACAAAGGTCCCTGATCGAGTGTAACAAAGTTCCCTGATAGAGTATAACAAAGGCCCCAGATCGAGTATAACAAAGTCCCTTGATAAGTATAACAAAGTCCCCTGATCGAGTATAACAAAGTCCTCTGATCGAGTATAACAAAGGCCCCTGGTCGAATGTAATAAAGTCCCCTAATGGAGTATAACAAAGTCCCCTAATCGAGTATAACAAAGTCACAAGATCGAGTATAACCACGTCCCCTGGTCGAGTATAACCAAGTCCCCTGGTCGAGTATAACAAAGTCCCCCTGATCGAGTATAACAAAGGCCCTGATCTGAGTATAACAACGTTCCCGATCGACTATAACAAAAGTCCCTGATGGAAATTATAACAAAGGTCTGAAGTCGGGCATAACAAAGAGTCCTCTGATGGAAATTATAACTTCAGGCCCCTGATCGGGTATAATAAAGTCTCTGGTCGAGTACTACTTAAAGTCCCCTGATCGAGAATAACAAAGTCCCCTGGACGAGTATAACAAAGACCCCTTATCGAGCATAACAAAGTCCCCTGATCGAATATAACAAAGTCCCTGTTCGAGTATAAGCAAGTCCCCTGGTCGAGTATAACAAAGTCCCCCTGATCGAGTATAACAAAGTTCCCTTTTTGAGTATAACAAAGTTCCTTGGTCGAGTATAACAAAGCCCCCTGATCGAGTATAACAAAGTCCCCTGATCGACTATAACAAAGTCCCCTGGTCAATTATAACAAATTCCCCTGATCGAGTATAACAAAGTCCCCTGATAGAGTATAACAAAGGTCCCTGATCGAGTGTAACAAAGTTCCCTGATAGAGTATAACAAAGGTCCCAGATCAAGTATAACAAAGTCCCTTGATCAGTATAACAAAGTCCCCTGATCGAGTATAAAAATTACCTTTCGAGTACTAAGCAGAATTCCCTGGTAAGGTTTAACGAGTCCGCTTGTTCGAAATTATAACCAAAATCCCCTGATCGTGAATAACGAGTCCCCCTGATCGAAATATAACCAAAGTTCCTGGTCCAGGCCCTGCCGCGATCTAGTATAGCAGTCCTGTTGAGGTATGACAAGTCGCCAATCCGAACGCCAACGTGTCCCTTGATCGAGTATAACCTAGTCCCCTGGTCGAGTATAACAAAGTCCCCTAATCGAGTATAACAAAGTCCCCTGGTCGACTATAACAAAGTCCCCTGGTCGATTATAACAAATTCCCCTGATCGAGTATAACAAAGTCCCATGATAGAGTATAACAAAGGCCCAAGATCGAGTATAACAAAGTCCCTTGATCAGTATAACAAATTCCTCTGATCGAGTATAACAAAGTCCTCTGATCGAGTATAACAACGGCCCCTGATCGAATGTAATAAAGTCCCCTAATGGAGTATAACAAAGTCCCCTAATCGAGTATAACAAAGTCACTAGATCGAGTATAACCACGTCCCCTGGTCGAGTATAACCAAGTCCCCTGGTCGAGTATAACAAAGTCCCCTTGATCATGTAAAACAAAATCCCCTGATCGAGTATAACAAAGTACCCTGATCGAGTATAACAAAGTCCCCTGGTCGAGTATAACAAAGGCCCCTGGTTGAGTATAACAAAGTCCCCTGATCGAGTATAACAAAGTCCCCTGATCGTGAATAACAAAGTCCCATCATCGAGTATAACCAAGTCCCTGGTCGAATATAACAAAGTACCCCTGATCAGGTATAACAAAGTCCCTGATTGAGTATAACAAAGGTTCCCTGGTCGAGAATAACAAGTCCCTTGATCGGTATAACCAAGTCCCTGGTCGAGTGTAACAAAGGCCCCTGATCGAGTATAACAACGTTCCCTGATCGACTATAACAAAGTCCCCTGATGAGTATAACAAAGTCCCCTGATCGAGCATAACAAAGTCCTCTGATCGAGTATAACAAAGGCCCCAGACCGAGTATAACAAAGTCCCTTGATCAGTATAACAAAGTCCCCTGATCGGGTATAACAAATTCCTTGATCGAGTATAACAAAGTCCCCTGATCGAGGATAACAAAGTCCTCTGATCGAGTATAACAAAGGCCCCTGATCGAATGTAATAAAGTCCCCTGGTCGAGTATAAAAAAGTCCCCCTGATCGAGTATAACAAAGTCCCCTGATTGAGTATAACAAAGTTCCCTGGTCGAGTATAACAAAGCCCCCTGATTGAGTATAACAAAGTCCCCTGATCGACTATAACAAAGTCCCCTGGTCGAGTATAACAAAGTCCCCTGAACGAGTACAACAAAGTCCCTTGATCGAGTATAACAAAGTCGTCTGATCGAGTATAACAAAGGCCCCTAATCGAGTGTAATAAAGTCCCCTGGTCGAGTATAACAAAGTCACCCTGGTCGAGTATAACAAAGCCCCCTGATCGAGTATAACAAAGTCCCCTGATCGACTATAACAAAGTCCCCTGGTCGATTATAACAAATTCCCCTGATCGAGTATAACAAAGTCCCCTGATAGAGTATAACAGTGGTCCCTGATCGAGTGTAACAAAGTTCCCTGATAGAGTATAACAAAGGCCCCAGATCGAGTATAACAAAGTCCCTTGATCAGTATAACAAAGTCCCCTGATTGAGTATAACAAAGTCCTCTGATCGAGTATAACAAAGGCCCCTGGTCGAATGTAATAAAGTCCCCTAATGGAGTATAACAAAGTCCCCTAATCGAGTATAACAAAGTCACTAGATCGAGTATAACCATGTCCCCTGGTCGAGTATAACCAAGTCCCCTGGTCGAGTATAACAAAGTCCCCTTGATCATGTAAAAAAAAATCCCCTGATCGAGTATAACAAAGTCCCCTGATCGAGTATAACAAAGTCCCGTGGTCGAGTATAACAAAGGCCCCTGGTTGAGTATAACAAGTCCCATGATCGAGTATAACAAAGAGTCCTGATCGTGAATAGCAAAGTCCCCGATCGAGTATAATACAAGTCCCCTGGTCGAGTATAACAAAGTCCCCCTGATCGAGTATAACAAAGTCCCCTGATTGAGTAAAACAAAGTTCCCTGGTCGAGAATAACAAAGTCCCTTGATCGAGTATAACCAAGTCCCCTGGTCGAGTGTAACAAAGGCCCCTGATCGAGTATAACAACGTTCCCTGATCGACAATAACAAAGTCCCCTGAGGAGTATAACAAAGTCCCCTGATCGAGCATAACAAAGTCCTCTGATCGAGTATAACAAAGGTCCCTGATCGAGTGTAATAAAGTCCCCTGATCGAGTATAACAAAGTCCCCTGATCGAGAATAACAATGTCCACTGGACGAGTATAACAAAGGCCCCTAATCGAGCATAACAAAGTCCCCTGATCGAATATAACAAAGTCCCCTGTTCGAGTATAACAAAGTCCCCTGGTCGAGTTTAACAAAGTCCCATGATCGAGTATAACAAAATCCCCTGATCGTGAATAACAAAGTCCACTGATCGAGTATAACCAAGTTCCCTGTCCGAGTATAACAAAGCCCCTTGATCTAGTATAACAAAGTCCCCTAATCGAGTATAACAAAGTCTCCTTATCGAGCATAACAATGTCCCTTGATCGAGTATAACCTAGTCCCCTGGTCGAGTATAACAAAGACCCCTAATCGAGCATAACAAAGTCCCCTGGTCGACTATAACAAAGTACCCTGGTCGATTATAACAAATTCCCCTGATCGAGTATAACAAAGTCCCCTGATAGAGTATAACAAAGGCCCCAGATTGAGTATAACAAAGTCCCTTGATCAGTATAACAAAGTCCCCTGATCGAGTATAACAAACTCCTCTGATCGAGTATAACAAAGGCCCCTGATCGAATGTAATAAAGTCCCCTAATGGAGTATAACAAAGTCCCCTAATCGAGTATAACAAAGTCACTAGATCGCAAATAACCACGTCCCATGGTCGAGTATAACCAAGTCCACTGATCGAGTATAACAAAGTCCCCTGGTCGAGTATAACAAAGGCCCCTGGTTGAGTATAACAAAGTCCCATGATCAAGTATAACAAAGTCCCCTGATCGTGAATAACAAAGTCCCCTGATCGAGTATAACCAAGTCCCCTGGTCGAGTATAACAAAGTACCCTGATCGAGTATAACAAAGTCCCCTGATTGAGTATAACAAAGTTCCTGGTCGAGAATAACAAAGTCCCTTGATCGAGTATAACCAAGTCCCCTGGTCGAGTGTAACAAGGCCCCTGATCGAGTATAACAACGTTCCCTGATCGACTATAACAAAGTCCCCTGATGAGTATAACAAAGTCCCCTGATCGAGCATAACAAAGTCCTCTGATCGAGTATAACAAAGGCCCCTGATCGTGAATAACAAAGTCCCCTGATCGAGTATAACCAAGTTCCCTGGTCGAGTATACCAAAGCCCCTTGATCTAGTATAACAAAGTCCCCTAATTGAGTATAACAAAGTCTCCTAATCGAGCATAACAATGTCCCTTGATCGAGTATAACCTAGTCCCCTGGTCGAGTATAACAAAGACCCCTAATCGAGTATAACAAAGTCCCCTGGTCGACTATAACAAAGTCCCCTGGTCGATTATAACAAATTCCCCTGATCGAGTATAACAAAGTCCCATGATAGAGTATAACAAAGGCCCAAGATCGAGTATAACAAAGTCCCTTGATCAGTATAACAAATTCCTCTGATCGAGTATAACAAAGTCCTCTGATCGAGTATAACAAAGGCCCCTGATCGAATGTAATAAAGTCCCCTAATGGAGTATAACAAAGTCCCCTAATCGAGTATAACAAAGTCACTAGATCGAGTATAACCACGTCCCCTGGTCGAGTATAACCAAGTCCCCTGGTCGAGTATAACAAAGTCCCCTTGATCATGTAAAACAAAATCCTGATCGATATAACAAAGTCCCCTGATCGAGTATAACAAAGTCCCCTGGTCGAGTATAACAAAGGCCCCTGGTTGAGTATAACAAAGTTCCCTGATCGAGTATAACAAAGTCCTGATCGTGAATAACAAAGTCCTATCATCATCGAGTATAAATCCAAGTCCTGGTCGAGTATAACAAAGTACCCCTGGATCGAGTATGTAACAAAGTCCCCTGATTGAGTATAACAAAGTTCCTGGTCGAGAATAACAAAGTCCCTTGATCGAGTATAACCAAGTCCCCTGGTCGAGTGTAACAAAGGCCCCTGATCGAGTATAACAACGTTCCCTGATCGACTATAACAAAGTCCCCTGATGAGTATAACAAAGTCCCCTGATCGAGCATAACAAAGTCCTCTGATCGAGTATAACAAAGGCCCCAGACCGAGTATAACAAAGTCCCTTGATCAGTATAACAAAGTCCCCTGATCGGGTATAACAAATTCCTTGATCGAGTAAAACAAAGTCCCCTGATCGAGGATAACAAAGTCCTCTGATCGAGTATAACAAAGGCCCCTGATCGAATGTAATAAAGTCCCCTGGTCGAGTATAAAAAAGTCCCCCTGATCGAGTATAACAAAGTCCCCTGATTGAGTATAACGAAGTTCCCTGGTCGAGTATAACAAAGTCCCCTGAACGAGTACAACAAATTCCCCTGATCGAGTATAACAAAGTCGTCTGATCGAGTATAACAAAGGCCCCTAATCGAGTGTAATAAAGTCCCCTGGTCGAGTATAACAAAGTCACCCTGAACGAGTATAACAAAGTCCCCTGTTTGAGTATAACAAAGTTCCCTGGTCGAGTATAACAAAGCCCCCTGATCGAGTATAACAAAGTCCCCTGATCGACTATAACAAAGTCCCCTGGTCGATTATAACAAATTCCCCTGATCGAGTATAACAAAGTCCCCTGATAGAGTATATATAACAAAGTCCTCTGATCGAAAGTATAACAAAAGGCCCCTGGTCAAATGTGTAATAAAGTCCCTAATGGAGTATAACAAAGTCCCTAATCGAAAGTATAACAAAGTCACTAGATCGAGTATAACCATGTCCCCTGGAAAGTCGAGGCAATATAAACCAAGTCCCCTGGTCGAAAGTATAACAAAGTCCCTTGGATCATGTAAAACAAAATCCCTGATCGAAAGTATAACAAAGTCCCCTGATCCGAAAGTATAACAAAGTCCCGGTCGAAAGCATAACAAAGGCCCCTGGGTTGAGTATGCTAACAAAGTCCCATGATCGAGGCAATAAAGTCCCCTGATCGTGAATAACAAAGTCCCCCGATCGAGTATAACCAAGTCCCCTGGTCGAGTATAACAAAGTCCCCCTGATCGAGTATAACAAAGTCCCCTGATTGAGTATAACAAAGTTCCCCGGTCGAGAATAACAAAGTCCCTTGATCGAGTATAACCAAGTCCCCTGGTCGAGTGTAACAAAGGCCCCTGATCGAGTATAACAACGTTCCCTGATCGACAATAACAAAGTCCCCTTATGAGTATAACAAAGTCCCCTGATCGAGCATAACAAAGTCCTCTGATCGAGTATAACAAAGGTCCCTGATCGAGTGTAATAAAGTCCCCTGATCGAGTATAACAAAGTCCCCTGATCGAGAATAACAAAGTCCACTGGACGAGTATAACAAAGGCCCCTAATCGAGCATAACAAAGTCCCCTGATCGAATATAACAATGTCCCCTGTTCGAGTATAACAAAGTCCCCTGGTCGAGTTTAACAAAGTCCCATGATCGAGTATAACAAAATCCCCTGATCGTGAATAACAAAGTCCCCTGATCGAGTATAACCAAGTTCCCTGGCCGAGTATAACAAAGCCCCTTGATCTAGTATAACAAAGTCCCCTAATCGAGTATAACAAAGTCTCCTTATCGAGTACATGTAAATAACAACCTTTGATCGAAAGTATAACCTAGTCCCCTGGTTTGAGTATTACAAAGACCCCTAATCGAGCATAACAAAGTCCCCTGGTCGACTATGTAACAAAGTACCCTGGTCGATTATGTTTAACAAATTCTGATCGAGTATAACAAAGTCCCCTGATAGAGTATAACAAAGGCCCCAGATTGAGTATATAACAGAAAGTCCCTTGATCGCATAACAAAGTCCCCTGATCGAGTATAACAAACTCCTCTGATCGAGTATAACAAAGGCCCCTGGATCGAATGTAATACAAAGTCCCCCTAATGGAGTATAACAAAGTCCCTTAATCGAGTATAACAAAGCCACTAGATCGCGTATAACCACGTCCCCTGGTCGAGAGCATAACAAAGTCCCCTGATCGAGTATAACAATATCCCTTGGTCGAGGATAACAAAGTCCCCTGGTCGAGTATAACAAAGTCCCATGATCGAGTATAACAAAGTCCACTTATCGTGAATAACAAAGTCCCCTGATCGAGTATAACCAAGTCCCCTGGTCGAGTATAACAAAGTCCCTATCATCTAGTATAACAAAGTCCCCTGATTGAGTATAACAAAGTTCCCTGGTCGAGAATAACAAAGTCCCTTGATCGAGTATAACCAAGTCCCCTGGTCGAGTGTAACAACGCCCCTGATCGAGTATAACAACGTTCCCTGATCGACTATAACAAAGTCCCCTGATGAGTATAACAAAGTCCCCTGATCGAGCATAACAAAGTCCTCTGATCGAGTATAACAAAGGCCCCTAATCGAGAATAACAAAGTCCCCTGATCGAGTATATCCAAGTTCCCTGGTCGAGTATAACAAAGCCCCTTGATCTAGTATAACAAAGTCCCGTAATCGATTATAACAAAGTCTCCTAATCGAGCATAACAATGTCCCTTGATCGAGTATAACCTAGTCCCCTGGTCGAGTATAACAAAAACCCTTAATCGAGTATAACAAAGTCCCCTGGTCGATTATAACAAATTCCCCAGATCGAGTATAACAAAGTCCCCTGATAGAGTATAACAAAGGTCCCTGATCGAGTATAACAAAGTCCCCTGATAGAGTATAACAAAGGCCCCAGACCGAGTATAACAAAGTCCCTTGATCAGTATAACAAAGTCCCCTGATCGAGTATAACAAAGTCCTTGATCGAGTATAACAAAGTCCCCTGATCGAGTATAACAAAGTCCTCTGATCGAGTATAACAAAGGCCCCTGATCGAATGTAATAAAGTCCCATGATCGAGTATAACAAAGTCCCCTGATAGAGTATAACAAAGGTCCCTGATCGAGTATAACAAAGTCCCCTGGTCGAGTATAACAAAGTCCCCCTGATCGAGCATAACAAAGTCCCCTGATTGAGTATAACAAAATTCCCTGGTCGAGTATAACAAAGTCCCCTGAACGAGTACAACAAAGTCCCCTGATCGAGTATAACAAAGTCCTCTGATCGAGTATAACAAAGGCCCCTAATCGAGTGCAATAAAGTCCCCTGATCGAGTATAACAAAGTCCCCTGATCGAGTATAACAAAGTCCCCTGGTTGAGTATAACAAAGGCCCCTAATCGAGCATAACAAAGTCCCCTGGTCGAATATAACAAAGTCCCCTGGTCGAGTATAACAAAGTCCCCTGGTCGAGTTTAACAAAGTCCCATAATCGAGTATAACAAAGTTCCCTGATCGTGAATAACAAAGTCCCCTGATCGAGTATAACAAAGTCCCCTGATCGACTATAACAAAGTCCCCTGGTCGATTATAACAAATTCCCCTGATCGAGTATAACAAAGTCCCCTGATAGAGTATAACAAAGGTCCCTGATCGAGTGTAACAAAGTTCCCTGATAGAGTATAAGAAAGTCCCTTGATCAGTATAACAAAGTCCCCTGATCGAGCATAACAAAGTCCTCTGATCGAGTATAACAAAGGCCCCTGATCGAATGGAATAAAGTCCCTAATGGAGTATAACAAAGTCCCCTTATCGAGTATAACAAAGTCACTAGATCGAGTATAACCACGTCCCCTGGTCGAGTATAACCAAGTCCCCTTGTCGAGTATAACAAAGTCCCCTTGATCATGTAAAACAAAGTCCCCTGATCGAGTATAACAAAGTCCCTTGATCAGTATAACAAAGTCTCCTGATCGAGTATACCAAAGGAACCTGATCGAGTTAAACAAAGTTCCTTGATCGAGTATAACAAAGTCCCCTGATCGAGTATAACAAAGTCACCTGATCGAGTATAACAAAGTCCCCTTATCGAGTATAACAAAGCCCCCTCATGTAACATAACAAAGGCCCCTGATTGAGTTAACAAAGTCCCCTGATCGAGTATAACAAAGTCCCCTTATCGAGTATAACCAAGTACCCTGGTCGAGTATAACAAAGTCCCCTGATCGACTATAACAAAGTCCCCTGGTCGATTATAACAAATTTCCCTGATCGAGTATAACAAAGTCCCCTGATAGAGTATAAGAAAGGCCCCTGATCGAGTATAACAAAGTCGCTTGATCGAGTATAACAAAGTCCCCTGACAGAGTATAACAAATGCCCCTGATCGAGTATAACAAAGTCCCCTGATCGAGTATAACAAAGGCCCCTTATCGAGTATAACAAAGTTCCTTTATCGAGAATAACAAAGCCCCCTGCTGGAGCATAACAAAGGCCCCTAATCAAGTATAATAAAGTCCCCTGATCGAGTATACCAAACGAAATTCATCAAGTATAACAAAGTTCCTTGATCGAGTATAACAAAGTCCCCTGATCGATATAACAAAGTCCCCTTATCGAAAGTATAATAAAGCCCCCTTGGATGGAGTTAAAACAAAGGCCCCTGATCGAGGTCAACAAAGTCCCCTGATCGAGTATAACAAAGTCCCCTCATCGAGTATAACAAAGTCCTTTAATCCTAGTATAACAATGCCCCCTGGACGAGTATAACAAAGTCCCCTCTACCGAGTATAACAAAGTCCCTTGATCGAGTATAACATAGCCCCTGATCAAGTATAACAAAGGCCATGGTGGAGTATAACAAAGTCCCCTGGTCGAGTATAACAAAGTTTTCTAATCGAGCATAACAAAGGCCCCTGGTCGAGTATAACAAAGTCCTCTGATCAAGTATAACAAAGACCCCTAATCGAGTATAACAAAGTCCCTGATCGAGTATAACAAAGTCCCCTGATAGAGTATAAGAAAGGCCCCTGATCGAGTATAACAAAGTCGCTTGATCGAGTATAACAAAGTCCCCTGACAGAGTATAACAAATGCCCCTGATCGAGTATAACAAAGTCCCCTGATCGAGTATAACAAAGGCCCCTTATCGAGTATAACAAAGTTCCTTTATCGAGAATAACAAAGCCCCCTGCTGGAGCATAACAAAGGCCCCTAATCAAGTATAATAAAGTCCCCTGATCGAGTATACCAAACGAAATTCATCAAGTATAACAAAGTTCCTTGATCGAGTATAACAAAGTCCCCTGATCGAGTATAACAAAGTCCCCTTATCGAGTATAATAAAGCCCCCTGATGGAGCAAAACAAAGGCCCCTGATCGAGAATAACAAAGTCCCCTGATCGAGTATAACAAAGTTCCCTGGTCGAGTATAACATAGCCCCCTGATCGAGTATAACAAAGTCCCCTAATTAAGTAAAACAAAGTCCCCTGATCGAGTATAACAAAGTCCCTTGATCGAGTATAACCATGTCTCATGGTCGACCATAACAAAGACCCCTAATCGAGTATAACAAAGTCCCCTGGTCGACTATAACAAAGACCCCTGGTCGATTATAACAATTTCCCCTGATCGAGTATAACAAAGTCCCCTGATAGAGTATAACAAAGGCCCCTGATCGAGTATAACAAAGTCCCCTGATCGAGTATAACAAAGTCCCCTTATAGAGTATAACAAAGGCCCCTGATCGAGTATAACAAAGTCCCTTGATCGAGTATAACAAAGGCCCCTTATCGAGAGAAACAAAGTCCCTGGATCAGTATAACAAAGTCCCCTGATCGAGTATAACAAAGTCTCTGATCGAGTATAACAAAGTCCCCTGATCGAGTATAACAAAGTCCTCTGATCGAGTATAACAGAGGCCCCTGATCGAATGTAATAAAGTCCCCTGATCGAGTATAACAAAGGAACCTGTTCGAGTATAACAAAGTCCCTTGATTGAGTATAACAAAGTCCCCTGATCGAGTATAACAAAGTCACCTGATCGAGTATAACAAAGTCCCCTTATCGAGTATAACAAAGCCCCCTGCTGGAGCATAACAAAGGCCCCTGATCAAGTATAACAATGTCCCCTGATCGAGTATAACAAAGTTCCCTGGTGGAGTATAAAAAAGTCCCCTGATCGAGTATAACAAAGTCCCCTGATCGAGTATAACAAATTCCTCTGATCGAGTTAACAAAGTCCCCTGGTCGAGTATAACAAAGTCCCATGATCGAGTATAACAAAGTCCCCTGATCGTGAATAACAAAGTCCCCTGATCGAGTATAACCAAGTCCCCTGTTTGAGTATAACAAAGTTCCCTGGTCGAGTATAACAAAGCCCCCTGATCGAGTATAACAAAGTCCCCTGATCGACTATAACAAAGTCCCCTGGTCGATTATAACAAATTCCCCTGATCGAGTATAACAAAGTCCCCTGATAGACTATAACAAAGGTCCCTGATCGAGTGTAACAAAGTTCCCTGATAGAGTATAACAAAGTCCCTTGATCAGTATAACAAAGTCACCTGATCGAGCATAACAAAGTCCTCTGATCGAGTATAACAAAGGCCCCTGATCGAATGTAATGAAGTCCCTAATGGAGTATAACAAAGTCCCCTTATCGAGTATAACAAAGTCACTAGATCGAGTATAACCACGTCCCCTGGTCGAGTATAACCAAGTCCCCTTGTCGAGTATAACAAAGTCCCCTGATCGAGTATAACAAAGTCCCTTGATCAGTATAACAAAGTCCCCTGGTCGAGTATACCAAAGGAAGCTGATCGAGTTAAACAAAGTTCCTTGATCGAGTATAACAAAGTTCCCTGATCGAGTATAACAAAGTCACCTGATCGAGTATAACAAAGTCCCCTTATCGAGTATAACAAAGCCCCCTCATGGAGCATAACAAAGGCCCCTGATTATGTTTAACAAAGTTACCTGATCGAGTATAACAAAGTCCCCTGATCGAGTATAACCAAGTCCCCTGGTCGAGTATAACAAAGTCCCCTGATCGACTATAACAAAGTCCCCTGGTCGATTATAACAAATTTCCCTGATCGAGTATAACAAAGTCCCCTGATAGAGTATAAGAAAGGCCCCTGATCGAATATAACAAAGTCGCTTGATCGAGTATAACAAAGTCCCCTGACAGAGTATAACAAATGCCCCTGATCGAGTATAACAAAGTCCCCTGATCGAGTATAACAAAGGCCCCTTATCGAGTATAACAAAGTTCCTTTATCGAGAATAACAAAGCCCCCTGCTGGAGCATAACAAAGGCCCCTTATCAAGTATAATAAAGTCCCCTGATCGAGTATACCAAACGAAATTCATCAAGTATAACAAAGTTCCTTGATCGAGTATAACAAAGCCCCTTGATCGAGTATAACAAAGTCCCCTTATCGAGTATAATAAAGCCCCCTGATGGAGCAAAACAAAGGCCCCTGATCGAGAATAACAAAGTCCCCTGATCGAGTATAACAAAGTTCCCTGGTCGAGTATAACATAGCCCCCGAGTGATCGAGTATAACAAAGTCCCCTGATCAAAGAGTATAACAAAGTCCCTTGATCGAGTATAACCATGTCTGATGGTCGAGCATAACAAAGACCCCTAATCGAGTATAACAAAGTCCCCTGGTCGACTATAACAAAGACCCCTGGTCGATTATAACAATTTCCCCTGATCGAGTATAACAAAGTCCCCTGATAGAGTATAACAAAGGCCCCTCATCGAGTATAACAAAGTCCCCTGATCGAGTATAACAAAGTCCCCTTATAGAGTATAACAAAGGCCCCTGAACGAGTATAACAAAGTCCCTTGATCGAGTATAACAAAGGCCCCTTATCGAGAGAAACAAAGGCCCCTTATCGAGAGAAACAAAGTCCCTGGATCAGTATAACAAAGTCCCCTGATCGAGTATAACAAGGTCTCTGATCGAGTATAACAAAGTCCCCTGATCGAGTATAACAAAGTCCTCTGATCGAGTATAACAGAGGCCCCTGATCGAATGTAATAAAGTCTCCTGATCGAGTATAACAAAGGAACCTGTTCGAGCATAACAAAGTCCCTTGATTGAGTATAACAAAGTCCCCTGATCGAGTATAACAAAGTCACCTGATCGAGTATAACAAAGTCCCCTTATCGAGTATAACAAAGCCCCCTGCTGGAGCCTAACAAAGGACCCTGATCAAGTATAACAATGTCCCCTGATCGAGTATAACAAAGTTCCCTGGTCGAGTATAAAAAAGTCCCCTGATCGAGTATAACAAAGTCCCCTATTCGAGTATAACAAATTCCTCTGATCGAGTTAACAAAGTCCCCTGGTCGAGTATAACAAAGTTCCATGATCGAGTATAACAAAGTCCCCTGATCGTGAATAACAAAGTCCCTTGATCGAGTATAACCAAGTCCCTTGGTCGAGTATAACAAAGTCCCCTGATCGACTATAACAAAGTCCCCTGGTCGATTATAACAAATTTCCCTGATCGAGTATAACAAAGTCCCCTGATAGAGTATAAGAAAGTACACTGATCGAGTATAACAAAGTCGCTTGATCAAGTATGACAAAGTCCCCTGATAGAGTATAACAAATGCCCCTGATCGAGTATAACAAAGTCCCCCTGATCGAGTATAACAAAGTCCTCTGATCGAGTATAACAAAGCCCCTGGTCGAATGTAATGAAGTTCCCAAATCGAGTATAACAAAGTTCCCTGATCGAGTATAACAAAGGAACCTGATCGAGTATAACAAAGTCCCTTGATCGAGTATAACAAAGTCCCCTGATCGTGTATATCAAAGTCACCTGATCGAGTATAACAAAGTCCCCTTATCGAGAATAACAAAGCCCCCTGCTGGAGCATAACAAAGGCCCCTAATCAAGTATAACAAAGTCCCCTCATCGAGTATACCAAACGAAATTGATCGAGTATAACAAAGTTCCTTGATCGAGTATAACAAAGTCCCCTAATCGAGTATAACAAGGCCCCCTTATCGAATATAATAAAGCCCCCTGATGGAGCAAAACAAAGGCCCCTGATCGAGTATAACAAAGTCCCTTGATCGAGTACAACAAAGTTCCCTGGTCGAGGATAACAAAGTCCCTTGATCGAGTATAACAAAGTCCCCTGATCGGGTATAACAAAGTCCTTTGATCGATTATAACAAAGGCCCCTGATCGAGTATAACAAAGTCCCCTGATCGAGTATAACAAAGTCACCCTGATCGAGTATAACAAAGTACCCTGATTGAGTATAACAAAGTTCCCTGGTCGAGAATAACAAGGCCCCCAGATCTAGTATAACAAAGTCCCCTAATCGAGTATTACAAAGTCCCCTGATCGAGAATAACAAAGTCCCTTGAACGAGTATAACCATGTCCCCTGGTCGAGTATAACAAAGTCCCCTAATCGATTATAACAAAGTCCCTTGATCGAGTATAATAAAGGACCCTTATCGAGAGAAACAAAGTCCCTTGATCAGTATAACAAAGTACCCTGATCGAGTATCTCAAAGTCCCTGATCGAGTATAACAAAGTTCCCTGTTCGAGTATAACAAAGCCCCCTGATCGAGTATAACAATGTCCCCTAATCGAGTATAACAAAGTTCCATGATCAAGTATAACAAAGTCCCCTGATCGAGTATACCAAAGGAACCTGATCGAGTTAAACAAAGTTCCTTGATCGAGTATAACAAAGTCCTCTTATCGAGTATAACAAAGCCCCCTCATGGAGCAAAACAAAGGCCCCTGATTGAGTTTAACAAAGTCCCCTGATCGAGTATAACAAAGTTCCCTGGTCGGGGCTAACAAAGTCCCTTGATCGAGCATAACAAAGGCCCCACATCGAGTATAACAAAGTCCCCTTTTCGAGTATAACATAGTCCACCTGATCGAGTATAACAAAGGCACCTGATCGAGTATAACAAAGTCCCCTTATCGAGTATAACAAAGTCACCTGATCATGTAAAAGAAAGTCCCCTGATCGAGTATAACAAAGTCCCTTGATCGAGTATAACCTCGTCCCCTGGACGAGTATAACAAAGTCCCCTAATGGAGTACAAAAACGTCCCCTGATCGAGTATAACAAAGTCCCTTGATCAGTATAACAAAGTCACATGATCGAGTATAACAAAATCCCCTGCTCGAGTAAACGAAGCCCCCTGCTCGAGTATAACAAAGGCACCTAATCGAGCATAACAAAGTCCCCTGATCGAGTATAACAATATCCCTTGGTCGAGGATAACAAAGTCCCCTGGTCGAGTATAACAAAGTCCCATGATTGAGTATAACAAAGTCCCCTTATCGTTAATAACAAAGTCCCCTGATCGAGTATAACCAAGTCCCCTGGTCGAGTATAACAAAGTCCCTCTCATCGAGTACAACAAAGTCCCATGATTGAGTATAACAATGTCCCCTGATCGAGTATAACAAAGTCCCCTGATCGAGTATAACATAGGCCCCTTATCGAGTATAACAAAGTTCCCTTATCGAGAATAACAAAGCCCCCTGCTGGAGCATAACAAAGGCCCCTAATCAAGTATAATAAAGTCCCCTGATCGAGTATACCAAACGAAATTCATCGAGTATAACAAAGTTCCTTGATCGAGTATAACAAAGTCCCCTGATCGAGTATAACAAAGTCCCCTTATCGAGTATAATAAAGCCCTCTGATGGACCAAAACAAAGGCCCCTGATCGAGTATAACAAAGTCCCCTGATCGAGTATAACAAAGTTCCCTGGTCGAGTATAACATAGCCCCCTGATCGAGTATAACAAAGTCCCCTAATCAAGTAAAACAAAGTTCCCTAATCGAGTATAACAAAGTCCCCTGATCGAGTATACCAAAGGATCCTGATCGAGTTAAACAAAGTTCCTTGATCGAGTATAACAAAGTCCCCTGATCGAGTATAACAAAGTCACCTGATCGAGTATAACAAAGTCCCCTTATCGAGTATAACAAATCCCCCTCATGGAGCATAACAAAGGCATCTGATTGAGTTTAACAAAGTCCCCTGATCGAGAATAACAAAGTTCCCTGGTCGGAGATAACAAAGTCCCTTGATCGAGCATAACAAAGGCCCCACATCGAGTATAACAAAGTCCCCTTTTCGAGTATAACATAGTCCCCTGATCGAGTATAACAAAGGCACCTGATCGAGTATAACAAAGTCCCCTTATCGAGTATAACAAAGTCACCTGATCATGTAAAACAAAGTCCCCTGATCGAGTATAACAAAGTCCCTTGATCGAGTATAACCTCGTCCCCTGGTCGAGTATAACAAAGTCCCCTAATGTAGTATAAAAACGTCCCCTGATCGAGTATAACAAAGTCCCCTGATCATGTAAAACAATTTCCCCTTATCGAGTATAACAAAGTCCCCCTGATCGAGTATAACAAAGTCCCTTGATCATGTAAAACAAAGTCCCCTGATCGAGTATAACAAAGTCCCTTCATCAGTATAACAAAGTCACATGATCGAGTATAACAAAGTCCCCTGCTCGAGTAAACGAAGCCCCCTGCTCGAGTATAACAAAGGCACCTAATCGAGCATAACAAAGTCCCCTGATCGAGTATAACAATATCCCTTGGTCGAGGATAACAAAGTCCCCTGGTCGAGTATAACAAAGTCCCATGATCGAGTATAACAAAGTCCCCTTATCGTGAATAACAAAGTCCCCTGATCGAGTATAACCAAGTCCCCTGGTCGAGTATAACAAAGTCCCTCTCATCGAGTATAACAAAGTCCCCTGATTGAGTATAACAGTTCCCTGGTCGAGTATAACAAAGTCCCCAACCAGTGCCAACAAAGTCCCTGATCGAGTAAAACAAAGTCCCCTAATCGAGTACAACAAAGTCCCCTGATCGACTATAACAAAGTCCCCTGGTCGATTATAACAAATTCCCCTGATCGAGTATAACAAAGTCCCCTGATAGAGTATAACAAAGGCCCATGACCGAGTATAACAAAGTCCCCTGATCGAGTATAACAAAGTCCCCTGACAGAGTATAACAAAGGCCCCTGATCGAGTATACCAAAGGAACCTGATCGAGTTAAACAAAGTTCTTTGATCGAGTATAACAAAGTCCCCTGATCGAGTATAACAAAGTCACCTGATCGAGTATAACAAAGTCCCCTTATCGACTATAACAAAGCCCCCTCATGGAGCATAACAAAGGCCCCTAATTGAGTTTAACAAAGTCCCCTGATCGAGTATAACAAAGTTCCCTGGTCGGGGATAACAAAGTCCCTTGATCGAGCATAACAAAGGCCCCACATCGAGTATAACAAAGTCCCCTTTTCGAGTATAACATGTTCCCCTGATCGAG
>NW_024755305.1:0-35609 GCF_018991925.1 Homarus americanus
GGGGCTGATGTATTGCTTCTCTCTCATTTTATCTCACATGACCTCCCCTACATCAACCACTCACCCTCACCACCCCATCATCCAACTCCTCCCATTCCCCAACCAACCCATCCCCATTCCCCATCAACTCGTCCCCATTCCCCAACCAACACATCCCCATTCCCCAACCAACACATCCCCATTCCCCAACCAACCCATCCCCATTCCCCAACCAACACATCCCCATTCCCCAACCAACCCATCCCCATTCCCCAAACCAACCCATCCCATTCCCCCAACCAACCATCCCCATTCCCCAACCAACACATCCCCATTCCCCAACCAACCCATCCCCATTCCCCCAACCAACACATCCCCACATTCCCCAACCAACCCATCCCCATTCCCCAACCAACCCATCCCCCATTCCCAACCAACACATCCCCATTCCCCAACCAACCCATCCCCATTCCCCAACCAACACACATCCCCATTCCCCAACCAACTCCATCCCCATTCCTCAACCAACCCATCCCCATTCCCCAACCAACACACCCCCATTCCCCAACCAACACATCCCCATTCCCCAACCAACACATCCCCATTCCCCAACCAACCCATCCCCATTCCCACAGGTGCCTCGTCTCCACTTCCAATCCCTCCCTTACTTAACATCCTTCTTTCAGCTCTTCCCCTACTGTCTCCTCACCTCACAGACAGATAAACAAACAGACAGACAGACAGACAGACAGACAGACAGACAGACAGACAGACAGACAGACACGCAAATTAAAAACCTGTCGGAGTTTTACAATTTACAGGCCAGAGCTCTACACTGTGAAGGAAGTTTAACAAAGGTATAAATCCTAAACTTTACCCTTGGAGGAAGAGGAGGAGGGAGAGGAGGATGAGGAGGGAGAAGAGAAGGAGGGAGAGGAGGAGGAGGGAGAGGGAGAGGAGGATGAGGAGGAGGGAGAGGAGGAGGGAGGGGAGAAGAGGATGAGGAGGAGAAGAGAAGGAGGGAGAGGAGGAGGAGGAGGAGGGGAGAAGAGGGAGAGGGGAGAGGAGGAGGAGGGGAGAGGAGGGAGAGGAGAGGAGGATGAGGAGGAGGGAGAAGAGGAAGAGGAGGAGGGAGAGGAGGATGAGGAGGAAGAGGAGGAGGGAGAGGAGGAGGAGGGAGAGGAGGGGAGAGGAGGATGAGGAGGAGAAGGATGAGAAGAAGAAGGATGGAGAAGAAGAGGAGGATGAGGAGGGAGAAGAGGAGGGGGGAAGAAGGGGATTAGGAGGAGAGGGAAAAAGAGGAGGGGAGGAAGAGGAGGGGTGGAATGGAGGAGGAGGAGAAGAAGAAAGGGGAGGATGAAGAAGAAGAGGAGGAGGAGGGGGGGAAGAGGAAGAGGAGAAGGGGGAAAAGGAGGAAGAGGAGGAGAGAAAAGAAAAGGATGAGGAGGAGTGAGAAGAAGAGGAGGGGGAGGGAGAAGAAGAGGAGGGGGAGGGAGAAGAAGAGGAAGAGGAGAAGGAGGGAGGAGAAGAAGAGGAGGAGGGAGAAAAAGAAGAGGAGGGGAGGAGGTAGGCAAAGAAGGACTCAGAAAAAGAGGAGGGAAGCAGAGGGTGAGGGAGACAGATTCGAACAAGGAACTAGATTCAAAGGAGGATTCGGAGGATTCGGAGGGGACGAACTGGTCTGGAGGAACAGCTGGGACGGAGAGAAGGTTGTGGAGGGTCAGCGCTAACCTGAAACTCATTTGCAGACGACAGCAACACCTCAAGTTGAAAGAAGACAATGAAGAAAAGATGAGAAAAAGGAAGAAAGAAAGTGAATGAAAGTGAACGGGATGTAAAGAAAGTTAAAGAGCGAGTGAAAGTGAGCAAGAGGAAAGAGAAAGTGGAAATGAAAGAAATGAAGAGCATAATAAAAATGTGAGAAACAAAAAGCACACAGAGAGAGAGAGAGAGAGAGAGAGAGAGAGAGAGAGAGAGAGAGAGAGAGAGAGCAGGTCGCGGTGCAGGACGTATAGGCTACAGGTCAGCCAGTGTGACGGAGACCAGCACAGTCTCCATGTTTTGTTTACTTGACCCTGATATATATCACCTCCCAGACAGTGTTATGTAAGATACGGCGTCTCTCGAGCAGCAGGCCAGGGAAAAGCGGTAGGCTTGGGAAGGTCACAAGTCGGTTGGGGAGGTCAAGGTAGGAGGGGAAAGTTAAGGGTAGGTCAGGAAGGCACAAGTCGGTCAGGGGAGGGCTGGCAGGATAGGGAAGGTTAAGGTAGGTCAGGAAGGTCACAAGTCGGTCAGGAAGGGCCAAGGGTAGGATAGGGAAGGTTAAGGGTGGTCAGGGGAAGGTCATAAGCTCGGTCAGGAAAGGTCAAAGTAGGTCAAACTGCATAAGAAGGAGGTAGGACATATTCTGGACATAAGAAGTCAAGGGGAACCAAGTATACCTGCCTACACACACTCATGAAACACACGAAGATCACATTACAACAACACAAACACACACAACAACGAAACACAAGGCCAAACATAAACATCATGAAACACACACAACACACTAATGAATGCCACCATCATCTGGTGCCTTAAAGAAACAACCAGAAGGAATGGACTGACACACACACACACACACACACACACACACACACACACACACACACACTCTGCCTGACACCTGAGGACCATAAAGGAAGGTGATTGAACATTTATAATTTATCATATGCTTTTATATTTCAGGTGTTTATTGTTTGGTGGCCTACACATTGTGTGATGAAAAGCAGACGTTATGTTAGATACAAACTTATTATTATATAGAACCCAAGTAGAGCCAGGTGACACAAGGATTAAAGGCGGGGGGAGGTGGGGAGGGGAAGGGGGAGGGAGGGGAGGGGGAGGGGAGGGGAGGGAGGGAGGGAGGGAGGGGAGGAGGGAGGGAGGGGAGGAGGGGAGGGAGGGGAGGGGAGGAGGTGAATAGGAGGGGAGGTAAGGGGAGGGAGGTAAGGGGAGGGAGGGGAAGGGGAGGGAGGAGGGGGAGGTAAGGGGGAGGGGAGGAAGGGGAGGGAGGGGAGGGGAGGGAGGTAGGCAGAGGGAGGAAAGGGGAGGGAGGTAGGGGAGGGAGGGGAGGGAGAGAAGGGGGAGGGAGGGGAGGAGGTAGGGGAAGCAAGGGAAGTGAGGAGGGAGAGGTGGGGAGGGAGAAGATTATCTCGTCAATAATTTGTACCCAGCCTGAGACAGAGTTGCAGAAATGTCGTGGTAACCAATCACCCACTACCCACCCACAACACTGAAATAAATAAATTAACAAAAATAAAATAATGAAAATAAATAAATAAATAAACAAGGTAAATAATTTCAAAAGGTGAGCACTGGTTTAATGTTGATCCTGCCTAACTACACAATACGTAACATTAACGATACATACATACATACATACATACACAAGCAGATACATCACAGACAGACAGACACACAGACACCTCTATACCTTCAATATCCAGGTAGGACATAATTTTCATCCCAGCTCAAATAATGTTTTCAGTTCAAATTTTCAGGCCACATAAATCAGAGTTTCATACGGAAGCATCAAGTATAACGACCATGTTGTCCGATATTTATCCAAATGATGACCTTTTGGGATGAAATTATACATACGGCTTAAAGTTTAATGTAACGATTGTAAGGATGCACACATAAAAAAAAGAGTGCCGTTAAAGTGCCAATCATCGCTGTATTTTTAATGACAGGAGGCATGTTAATCACCATCATCGATAAAACCAAACAGATTGATGCAGTGTTGGGGGTAAGTCATCAATGTAGAGAATGGTGAATGAAGACGGAGAGGAAACACAGGCCAATATTGAACAAGCAACAGAAAAGGTGATTTTTTTAAAAATTAAGAGACCCTAACGCAATCAGGGTAAAGGCATCATCACTACATGCAACACCAACATCCACTACACACCAAAACAAAAAAACCTAAACTCCTTTTTTTCTGTTGGTGGGAAACGTTGTTGTTTTATTATTAATTCTGCCATGTGAACAGACCGCGTTATCCGGTAAAACACGGTGATTTTTGACAACGCTTAAAATCCCCCAAAAACTCCTTTTTTCCGAGTTACCAGAGCGTGAGCATGATATCTGAATTAACAATGTTGTACAGTTTACCAACACGGCAATCCAGCGAATTATATTCAGTTGCACCTTAACTTGGCAATGCTTTCAGTCTGACGGACATATTTATGTGACTATACATGAAAGTTGGCAGCCATGATCGTTAACAATAATGTCGACCACACACTAGATCCATATACAGTGTGTGTGTGTGTGTGTGTGTGTGTGTGTGTGTGTGTGTATGTGTGTGTGTATGTGTGTACAACATTAGACATAACAGATGAAGTCCGCCATAATTCTAAAACACATTAACACGACGTCGAAAATGTAGTACACCAACATCACGCATTAGAAAAAAAACACAAAGACATTAAATGTCTCATAGATGGCTCAACCAGACAGACAATATAAAGGCACCCAAGACGGAGAGAATGTGAACTGATCCCATTACCTTGTCACTTCACCTCACCAGATACGAGGGCAGTAACCTTGAAAGATATTTTATACACAACCAATCAACTTAAACTATATCAGGAACTGTCATCATTTACCTCATCAATATTGTTGAAGTAAAACCAGGAGGTAAAACCACACAAACAAAACAAAAACACAAAAAACACACCAAACACTTTCAGAGGTAAACCAGCCAAAAACACAACAAAAAAACAAAGGTTAAATCATCATTTTCAGAGTAAACCAGCGTAGTCAGGTCAAATAAAGGCACCATCGTATTTCAGATAAATTCAGAAGTCAAGGGTTAAATCATCGTAGTCAGGGTTAAATCATCAGTAGACCTATCGTATTTCAGGTTAAATCATCGTAGTCACAAGTAAATCATCGTATTCAGTAAATTCATCGGAAAACAGTTAAATCATCGTAGCCGCCGCTAAATCATCGCATTGGTAAACCATCGTAGCAGGCGTTAAATCATCGTAGTAAACCAACGAGGCGTTAAATCATCGTAGCCGGCGAAATCATACAAAACCATCAGTCGGGCAAAGCGGCCAAATCATCAGTCAAGGGTTAAATCATCAAAATAAAGGTTAACTATCAGCCGGCGCGTTAAAACCATCGTATTTCAGGAGGTAAACCACGTAGCCAAAGCGTTAAACTATCGTATCGGCGTTAAATGTTAAATCATCGTATTGGAGTAAACCATCGCAGTCAAAGGTTAACCATCGTATCAGGTAAAACAGGATATCAGGGTTAAATCATCGTATTCAAGGTTAAATCATCGACAAATCATCGAGAAAGGGGTTAATCATCGTAGCAGGCGTAATCGTCGCACACAAGGGTTAGGGCAGCCCGACAGGCAGTAATTTGCCAAAATCACACCCTGGGGTGATGCCGAGAATTTTGAGAAAGCTTACAGCAGTTATCCCTCGGCTCCAGTTGGCCCGTTACTGCTTATATGATGTTAATAATGGCAAAGCGCCTGGAAAGAGCGGCTTGGGTGCGCCTTTGGGAGCGGTGGCTTGGTGGCGTAAAAGTGTGGGTGTGTGCCTTGGGTGTGGGTGTGCCTAAAATGCCTGGGTGCAGGATGTGCCTTTTGGGTATGTGTATAACACATACAGCAGTATATAACACACCATACACAACACACCCACAAACAGGACGACCTAGCGACCTACATTATAAAATACAGCACTCTCCAGAGAGAAACACGAGTAGGTGAGGAGGAGCAATACAGCATCACGTTACACACAGGATGAGGCCTGTCACCTCTTAATTATATGGGTCGACCGTACTCTTCCTGCAGCATAGTACAGCCATGGTTAGGTTAGGTCACAACCAATAGGTTAGTTTAATGTGATGACTGGAATAATTGTGAATCGTTACTTTGTTTGTGTACTTGTACTACATGCTTGTGATTTAGTGACAGACAGACAGACAGACAGAGATAGATAGATTGATAGATAGATAGGCAAAACAAACTGAGAGGTAAATAATAGACAAATATATACTGTACAAGTATATAGATACCCAGTAAAATCGCCATACAAGCTTACAATTGGTTCACCATGTAGTCCAACATACATACAGACATCCTACCCACAGTGTGTCTGGCCAAGACCCGACCAATATCTGTGTTAAAGTTATGTTATGTTATTCCAAGAGGACATAACACACACCACAAGGTACAGTGTCTTCGGTATAGTGTTGGTGTACTGAGGTTATTGGAGGCCGGTCTAATGTTGTACAGAAACCTTCACTCAGTGCGCTACAGGCTCGTCAGGTTGTGTGCAGTGTGGCAGCCCTGTGTTTGTTTATATTCGACGGAAGGAAGCTCGTAATAACCTAACCTAACCAACCAAATTAAAATAATCTTAAAACAAATATGTCAAAGATAATGAATTGTGGAATGCTTACTGACAAGCCCCTGTAAACGCAGTAGTGAGCCAAAACTGCTGTTGCATCTGTTTTAGAATTAATATATACATGTGGACGTTGTATTTTGAGTTGTTTTATGTATTTATTTGAATCACGAAGATTAACCCCAGTGCTTGTTTAACCTAAGACTAACTACCTTAAATTTGACCAAACCTGCTTAACCTCATACCCTGCTTGTTTCACCTTAAGATTACCACCCTAAAACTAACCAAAACCTAACTTAATCCCCACCCCCAGGCAGCGTTAGGGTGTTTAATCATCAGGTAAATAAGCTGAGAACTATTCTCTACATGATCATTCTTTATATACAGCATTCTGACACAGGATCAGATATCAATATTCAGGTAGCTACCTTTTGTACCAGTACCTGAATAGTGTGTGAGCATAATGAGGTATGGTGAGGTCATCGAACACCGGTAGGGGAAGGAGAAGGGGGGGGAGGTGGTGGGGAGCAGCAGGGCAGGAGGAGGACAGGGCGAGGGTGGTAACAGGTCACCTGATACTGGTCACCGGGAGTAGTGGGTCTGTCTCTCAGCTGATGGTTACCTACTACCTCAACTGTCCACCACATTCTCCCCTCTAAATTTCTCTTTATTTTTACCTCTCTCTCATACACAAACGTTTTTTTTTGACAACTTAGATAAAATAAAATTGAAGTAAATGAGAAGCAGCAGCGACAAACACACGAGAGAGAGAGAGAGAGAGGAGAGAGAGAGAGAGAGAGAGAGAGAGAGAGAGAGAGAGACTAACAACACCGCCGTCCCACCAGCCCCCACTGACTGCTTATCACAATATAGATCAACTGTCCACTGCCTTCAATCTCTCACGTATATTGCAATGCACAGCGAATTAGGTCGCTGCCCGTTCGCCAAGTTCCTATTAAATCCAAGTTGCAACAAATCGGAAGGTTACACCAAATTGGGAGGCTCTTGTCAAATCAAGGGTTTGAGATAATTTTGAAATTCCCTGTAACTCGAGGCTTCCGGGAAAAGCCCTGAACGTTTACACACGATGAGGAATTTCCATCAAATTAAAGGTTTCGGTAATAGGGTTTCACATACTTGAGGTGGGGAGGGTTCAAGGGTGGGTCCCATCACATTACAGGCTTTAGTGATATAAGAGACACCAGCATCAAAAAATAATATCAACTCAGCTCGCTTTTCCTCCCGTCAACTAAGCTTCAGTCTGTTTACATAATCGTCATCACATTTCTATGGCAAGACCACGTGTCCTTACCACAGCACTGAGACTCCACCGTAGAGAGGAAAAAACATTTACCTTCACTCAGGTTATGAAATTCTCCCAACAACAAGTAAATATATATATAACCTAAACTGAGAAAAAAAATCCTATCACCAATGAATGAACCATATAATGGCACCCAAACTGCACTGAGACTATACCAAAACTCGATATTGTCCTCCTACTCTCACTGCCCGGGGAAGAGAGAGAGAGAAAAATCACTACAAACGTTTGAGAATACGTAGAAAGAAAGACTAACACTGCCACCAGAACAGATATTATCAATGCTCTGGCTGAGTGAATATTTTGCACTGTATGATTGACTTGTATTGACACGACAAGATTGGGGGGTCATGTTGGGGAAAACTTGGTGAGGAAGCTGACAGTTTACAAAGAATCAAATATAATTTTCCGAAGGGGTGAAGGTAATCATTACGGGAAAGAGGGATTCATTTCTTCAGGTAAATGTGTATTGAATGATCCGTCGCTATAAATACTCGTACTCCATAATAATTACAGATCTAATAATAATAATATAATAATAATAATAATAATAATAATAATAATAATAATAAAATAATAATAATAATAATAATAATAATAATAATAATAATAATAATAATAATAATAATAATAATACACTGAATATTACACTGAAACTACCTTAAACTAGATACATTTACTTAGCAACTGTTAGGAGAAAAAAATATAAGATGATGATGTTAGGAGATAAAAAGATAAGATGATGTTAGGAGATAAAAATATAAGCACTCTGAGGGCGATGGTTTAAACTACAACCCTTTGAGGACGATGGTAAGGAAGGAGTTTTTCTCAAGTGGATAAAATCACCCGGAGTTACCCTGAATAAACTACCAATGTGTCGCTGCCCTACAAAGCGTTAATCCTGATACACTCTTAACTCTTTGGAGGAGGATAATCTAACCTCTAATCCACAAAGGAGTTAATCCATCTTTCAAGGATTAATGTGACTTGCTAACGTCTTAACAATTCACCACCATTACAACACGACACACACAACAGTTCAGGTGAAAAATGAGGAAGGTTCGCTATACGAGGGCCTCATTTAACGGACTATACGGAAAGTCCATTATATCGAGGGCCCTATTTAACGGAATAAATGGAGTCCATTATATCGAGGGCCCCTATTTAACGGACTATACGGAAAGTCCATTATATCGAGGACCCTATTTAACGGACTATACGGAAAGTCCATTATATCGAAGGCCCTATTTAACGGACTATACGGAAATTCATTATATCGAGGGCTCATTTAACGGACTATATGAAAGTCCGCTATATCGAGGGCCTCTATTTAAAGAACTATATGGAAAGAAAAGTCCTTATATGTAACACCTCCATCAAACGAACTAAATAGAGATGAAAGTACGTTTTATCGAGGTTGTTAGATGAAAACCCTTTAGCGGATTATATGGAGAGAAATCCGTTATATGGAGGTTTTACTATCATCATTTCTGAGAGACCTGATCCTGGTATTGAGATATAGTGAGTTTATAATCATTTACAGATAAACCCGACGCTTAACTGCCCCGCCACCTATGGGCAAAAAATTGAAATGCTCTCTCTTCTGTCTGTCTGTCTCTCTTTCTGTCTGTGTCTCTCTCATTTCTGCTCATCTGTCTGTCTCTCTCTCTTTCTGTCCATCTGTCTCTTTTTCTGTCTATCTGTCTGTCTCTCTCTCTTTCTGTCTATCTGTCTGCCTCTTTCTGTCTATTTGTCTGTCTTCTTCTTCTATCTGTCTGTCTGTCTCTCTCTCTCTTTCTGCCTATCTGCTCTCTCTCTTCTTGTCTATCTGTCTCTCTCTTTCTGTCTCTCTCTTCTGCCTATCTGTCTCTCTCTTCTGTTCATTCTCTCTTTCTGTCTCTCTCTGCTCATCTGTCTGTCTCTCTCTCTGACCAATAATGAGAACAACTGCCACCACCACGCCCACACACTACTCTTACTGCCACTCAAACTTTAGATGTCCAAGTAATGATGATAACACCTGATTCCTTAGCCACTTACTACGGTAATACTGATCTCATGAACATTAGACACCGCAGCTTATTTCACCTGATAATTAGACACCCCAGCTTATTTCACCTGATAATTAGACACAAATAACTTTTCAACAGGTAATTAGGCACCCCAGCTTATTTCACCTGATAATTAGATAGACCGGTTTATTTCACCCGATAAATGGACACCCCAGCTTATTTCACCTGATAATTAGGCACCCCAGCTATTACACCTGATGCATTAAACACCCAAACGGTACCTGGAGGTTTGGGTTAGGTTAGCTACAACAAAGGGGGGTAGGCTAGGTTACAACAGGAGAGGTTAGTTAGAGCCAGTATTTAATTATCAGGTGAAATAAGCTGGTGTGTTTAATTATCAGTGAAATAAGCTGGTGTGTCTAATCTTCAGGTGATCTCTATATTTCAACAGCCTCACTTATCTCCCCAGAGGCTCTCACGTGGATTATCTGTCCCCCTTAAATCGTCAAGTAGTCTAACTGTGACGTCATTCACAAGTGGATAATGTCGTTTACGGAAATTTGTTTTGGAGCTTCAACATCTCGTTAAAAATAATCACGTAATATTACAGTAATAATAATAATAATAATAATAATAATAATAAAAATAATATAGGTACTAGTAATAATAATAAACAATAATAATAAGAACATAAGAACATAAGAAAGTGGGATACTGCAGGAGGCCGACTGGCCCATACAGGGCAGATCCTTTCACACCCATCCCAGCACTACTTCGCCTTGAAGTTTCCTGCCCTGATCCTACTATAGCACCTGTAGCTTATTCATATCCAATAACTTTGTTCCAAATGTCATATCTTCTTGTTCCGGAATTTATCTAATTTAGCCATTTGTTCTAGCGTTATTTCGGTATTACTGAGCTTCAGAACATCTTCCATTTTACCCTTTGTTAATCCCACTTTACTCCACTTCCCAGGCTAATTCTATCATATCTCCCCCAACTCCGGCGCCTCAAATGAATGTAAGCCTAAGCTTTTTTCAAATTTTCTGTAAGGGCTGCTTAATATGACCATTTTTGCCAAATTTTCTCCAAAGAATCGGTGTCCATTCTATAATAAGCGACAACGAACTAAACTGCACAATCACCACTGCTAGGTAAAGTTTCAAGATAACGTCAGCAGTTCTGTTATCTGGAACGAACCTGTTACCGGTTGCGAACGCTAATACATTGTTTTCAGGTTTCCAAGTCGTTGCTAACAACACACTCCAGATCTTTTTCACAAACTGAGTTTTCTATTTCCGTAAGCTACCTAGTTTATACTTAACGTTTGTATTCGTCTTCCCTTTATCTGTAGCACTTGGTGAGTCATTCATATTTAAAAATTCATTTGCCAGTCTACCACCACCATGTAAGGTATTCAGATCTCTTTGAAGGTGTTCAAAGTCACTGTCTGAATTTATTACTTCTCCCCATTTTGGCATCATCTGCAAATTTACTTAATCTCATTATTAATAGAGGATCCTCAACTCGCTTTTAAATCAGTCTGAATTTAACCATTTATGCTGACTTTTGTTTCCTACCAGTTAACCATGACTCAATCCATTTTAATACCGATCCTTCCATTCCATGTGCTTCTACCTTTATCAATCTCTCTCATGAGGACTCTATCGAATGCTTTACTGAAATCTAACAAAGCATATCATGACTTACCACATTCTGTCAAATACTTCTGAGAAATTTGTGAGACAAGAACGTCCCTGCGAACCCGCTGAGAAGAATTGTTGAATGTTTCAAGGTGGCTTCTGATTTTTTGTAGTAACAATTGACTCCTAGCAACTTGCCTGCGATTACTTGTACTAATGGGACGGTAATTTGATGCTATTGATTTATCACCTTTGAAAATCGGAACTACATTTGCAAAAGCCCAAGCTTCTGGCACTAGGCCCGATTCTAATGACTTATTAAATAAAAACTGCTAATGGATTACTCAACTCATCTCTACATTCTTTTAATATTCTAGCATATATACCTCGTCTGGACCAGGCGATTTATGAGGCTTCAGTTTGTTAATTTTTACACATCGTTACTACTAGCACATGATATTCATCAGCATATTTTTCTATACTGTCGCTATATACCTTATGAACTTTCTGAAACTGTGCTAGGTTATTTGTGAATATTATTAAAACATCATTAACGTACTGGGTTACATTTCTAAATCACCATCACCGTCATTTCTCCTGGGTTTAGCTGGGACTATTGTATCTCTAACCTTTGATTTATACAGCGATAGAAAGCTAAAGCGTTATTTTTTCGATTCGCTTTGCTACCTTGATTTCATAATTTCTTTTGCTTTCCTAATTTGCTTTCACCTGTCTTGTTAGGTTCTGATAGCAACCAAGCAAGGATTTTCGCCTCTTTAACTTTTCTATACTCCTTTTCTTTTTTCCCTAGAAGATCTAAGAGTCTATTATTCATCCGGCCTGTTGGTTCCAGACGATCTCAGCCTCTGGATGTTTATTTTGAGTGCTATTGATTGTCGCAAATAAATTGTTCATAAGTAGCTGCTAAATTAAATTCGCCCTCCCTGTCCTAAGTTGACAGTTTCCGGAGGTGGGGATTAATCTTGACCATAGGGTCATCCTTTAGGTAAAGCCTTGCTTACCGTAATTTTAGCAACAACAACAAATAAACAGTAATAACATCTGAATTAAATAAAGAAGAAAAAAAACATATTCAGAGTAATACCACTATGAAATGCCTAACTTTGCTACAAGTCACCTTCACGACCACAGTGTTATAATCTTGCATATATTTTACACCTGCGACTGACTGTGAGCGCATTATTCACACCTGATGAATTTTATGCCTCAAAATTCAGTGTGTGTGTGTGTGTGTGTGTGTGTGTGTGTGTGTGTGTGTACGTTTATTAAGATAATATGGCAGCCCGAAGGCTGAAAATATACAATGAACAGGGATAAGTTACATATGGTGGAATCAAATCAAACATAGTCAACATGTAGATTAACTTTAGATCTGGTACTGTGGAGCTGGTCTGTAGACACTCTGTGACCTGATGCCGGAGCCAAGCCTGGCTGTTAAGCCACCACCTCACTACAGCTGCAGATGTACCACATGGTCCGGGTAGGTCCTTCAGCTCACACAGGGTGTTGGAGATGGCACAGATGTAGTTAGAATTTATAGTTACTCACCAGGGTGGAGTAGGGGTTTCCTCCTGGTGGGGAGTGTGTGTGTGTGTGTGTGTGTGTGTGTGTGTGTGTTTTGTGGGAGGGGTTGAGGAGGAGGGAGGGGGTGAGGAAGAGGGAGGGGGGGGAGGAAGAGGGAGGGGGGTGAGGAAGAGGGAGGGGTTGAGGAAGAGGGAGGGGGGTGAGGGGGAGGGAGGGGTGAGGAGGGGAGTTAGGAAGAGGGAGGGGGTTAGGGAGGAGGGAGGGGGGGTGAGGAGGAGGGTGGAGGGAGGGTAGTTAGGGAAGAGGGGAGGGGGGGAGGAGGGGTGAAGAGGAGGGTAGGGAGTTAGGGAAGAGAGAGGAGTAGGGAGGGAGAGGAAGTTAGGAGGAGGGAGGGAGGCTAGGGAGGGAGGGGGGTTAGGAGGAGGGAGGGGGTTAGGAGGAGGGAGGGGGGTTAGGAGGAGGGAGGGGGGTGAGGAGGGAGGGGGTGAGGAAGGGGGAGGGGGTGAGGGAAGAGGGAGAGGGGTGGAGGAGGAGGGGAGGGGGGTGAGGAGGAGGGGAGGGGGGTGAGGAGGAGGGAGGGGGGTGAGGGAGGAGGGAGGGGGTTAGGGAGGGGAGGGAAAGGGAGGGAGAGGGGAGGAGGGAGGGAGGGAGGTTAGGGAGGGAGGGGAGGTTAGGGAGGGGAGGGGGTAGGGAGGGAGGGGGGGGTTGGGAGGAGGGAGGGGTTAGGAGGGAGGGGAGGTTAGGGAGGGGGAGGGGAGGAGGGGAGGGAGGGAGGGGAGGTTAGAGAGGGAGGGGAGGTTAGGGAGGGAGGGGAGAGGAGGTTAGGGGAGGGAGGGGAGGTTAGAGGAGGGAGGGAGGGGAAGTTAGGAGGAGGGGGGAAAGGAGGGAGGGGAGGTTAGGAGGAGGAAGGGGAGGCAGGGAGGAGGGAGGGGAGGAGGGAGGAGGAGGGAGGAGAGGTTGGGAAGAGGGAGGGAGGTTAGGGAGGAGGAGGAGGGTGAGGGTTGAGGGCTGAGGGGTGGGATTGCTGAGTGCTGAGGGGGTTGAGGGAAAGGGGGAAAAGGGGATTTATCGGGGAGGGGGGCGAGAGGATCACCTGAAGATTAGCCCCTTTTCACATTATTTCACATAATGATTGAACAAACACCTTGATGTAATCCTACCTGGTGGAGGGGGGGGTATCTAGGTTAGGTTAAATTTGGATAGTATAGTTTAGGTTAGGTTAAATTACTGTAGGTCAGGTTAGACTGCGTTAGTATGGGTTAGGTTACGGTGGTTAATCTTAAGGTGGTGAAATAAGCTACAGGTTAAACTATATCTAATCCATTTCTCCAAATCATAAAACACAGTCGTGAATCATTCCTTCTTTTTATCACGCATTATCGCTAAACGCCCCGTCCTGCAGTTATGTAAATTTAACAAGGCCATTGAACATAGGAATGTGTTAATTTAACCAGTAATTAACGCTATTACCTGTACAATTATTACACCCCGGCTGTTATACTCACCACATAACAGTTCAATATGTCCCTCACCGTCACCACCAGCCAGTTACCATAAGTTAAAAGTTGGGAAATTGACTCAAATATAAGGCGTTTCAAAAGGGTTCCATCTTATACAGGTAAGAAAAATGAGGTGATGGGGTGGGTGGGGAAGGAGGGAGGGAGGAAGGGAGGGGAGGGGAGGGAGGAGGGGAAGGAGGGAGGGAAGGGAGGGGAGGGAGGGGAAGGAGAGGGAGGAGAGAGAGAGGTGGGATGGGGGTTCTGGCCACAGAGCTTCATCAACATAAGGAATCCGGACGGATATGGCCATAGTTACAAAAAGTTCTTCCCAATTCATAACAATCATCATCAGACAGACGGCATCTCCCACAACGACCTGTTCTCCCCCTCCCTAGTGCCAATATGACCGCCTGAGTTGTGCTGGGATATCTACACCTCGAGTCTCAATATTATTTAATACATTTCACTAACCAACAAACACACACAAAGAAAAAAACATGTCTGGTGCATTATATTTTGATGAAGTGAAAACACGATCATGATATCATCCACTAAAAACAAAACAGGTAACTGGCAAAAGCTGTTTTATTTATATGATTTATTGTACTTGTGTTAGTTACCTGTGTTTCAAGTCTAAGTCTGCTATACAATAAACATCCATTTTTTTTATTTATTTCGTTTCTGTGGACGAGGAAATATGAGGTGTGTGTGTGTGTGTGTGTGTTTGGTCTTTATTAACTGCTACAACAACCAATTCTCACTATGGTGGTAATATAATACCTATCCCTCGTGTTCCCAGGACAGTAAGACAACCCTGACGTGAAACTGTTGAAGGTGTAGAAACTGTCGCCAACACAACCAACCCCTGAGTTAACGAGCTGTCTCACCCAGGTACAACCAGCCAGTGTCAAGGAGGACCGGACAACCTGCCAACCAACTGTACTGGCTAACCATTACCCCAAAACACGAGTAGCTGATCGATAAACATCCAGATTGCCAATTACTGCCGAGTAGACGAGGAGAAGGGGTTAAGCAGCTCACTCGTAATTTCATCTTGCCGGGGGATCGAACTCTCTTGTAAATCTAGCGTCTTGACCCATACACCACAGGCAGTATTAGCGAAGGTATTGTTAAATGATTATTATTATCGAGGGTGATAAGACACTTAAGGTAATAATAACGATGGTGATAATTTGCGTTAAGAACGAAGGCGATACCAGGTACTCATGACAATAAACTAACGAGTCTTACTAATGAGTCTTGACACTAATTTTAATGAAGATCTTACTCACGAAAATTTTACTCAGCAAGATGGCACTAGTGTTAATAACGAAAGCGCTGCCGTGACACCAAGGCGGGAGGTGGCACTAACGACACGGGATGAGATAAGAGTGGCACCAATAGAGCTACTGGCACTAACAGCTGTGGCACAGTATGTGACGTCAATAGGGCTAACAATGTTAGTAAAAATAGGTGGCACAAACGGCGGCACTGGCTAGGCTAGTGACAATGACGACACGGGATGAGCTAAGAGTGCCACTAACAGCTGTGGCAAAATAGGCACCAAAAGGGCGGTGGGCTACAGACATGGTGGTGATAACGTGGATAATATATACCTACGGTATAAGATATGGGAAATCTCTATAACAAGGGATTTCATGTAATCCCTGAAAGGTTCGGAAATTTCCTGTATATAATTGGTATGACTGGAGACGGTGATAGCACGAGGTATGGCACTATTAACGACTATGGCACTATAAACGACTATGGCACACACACCCTGTGTGAGCCGGAGGACCTACCCGGACCATGTGGTGCATCTGCAGCTACAGTGAGGTAGTGGCTTAACAGCCAGGCTTGGCGCTGACATCAGGTCACAAGAGTGTTTACAAGACCAGCTCCCACAGTACCAGATCTATAGTTAATCTATAGGTTGACTCTGTTTCTTATGTTTTTGTATTAAAAGCTTTTGTTAATCAAGTGACCCCCCCCCGATTTTACCATATGTAACTTATCATCTCTGTTTATTGTATATTTTCAGTTTTCAATATCTTAATAACCGTTAATTTATTATTATTATTATTAAAATAACACACACACACAAACACTGGAGGTACAACAAAGTCGCTAACGATTGTATAGTCACTGACAAGGAAGGTGTGTGTGGCATTGTGGCACTAACGAGGAAGGTGTGTGTGGCATTGTGGCACTAACGAGGAAGGTGGGATGGCACTAATGAGGAAGGTGTGTGATGTGGCACTAATGAGGAAGGTGTGTGTGGCATTGTGGCACTAATGAGGAAGGTGTGTTGGCATTGTGCACTAATGAGGAAGGTGTGTGTGGTATTGTGGCACTAACGAGGAAGGTGTGTGTGGTATTGTGGCACTAATGAGGAAGGTGTGTATTGTGGCACTAACGAGGAAGGTGTGTGGCATTGTGGCACTAACGAGGGGGAAGTGTGTGGCATTGTGGCACTAACGAGGAAGGTGTGTGTGGCATTGTGGCACTAACGAGGAAGGGTGTGTGGCATTGTGGCACTAACGAGGAAGGTGTGTGTGGGTATTGTGGCACTAACGAGGAAGGTGTGGTATTGTGGCACTAACGAGGAAGGTGTGCATTGTGGCACTAACGAGGAAGGTGTGTGGCATTGTGGCACTAACGAGGAAGGTGTGTGTGGCATTGTGGCACTAACGAGGAAGGTGTGTGTGGGCATTGTGGCACTAACGAGGAAGGTGTGTGGCATTGTGGCAATTAACGAGGAAGGTGTGGTATTGTGGCACTAACGAGGAAGGTGTGTGTGGCATTAAAAACTAACGAGGAAGGTGTGTGTGGCATTGTGGCACTAACGAGGAAGGTGTGTGGCATTGTGGCACTAATGAGGAAGGTGTGTGTGGCATTGTGGCACTAACGAGGAAGTGTGTGGCATTGTGGCACTAACGAGGAAGGTGTGTGGTATCAGGCACTAACGAGGAAGGTGTGTATCAGGCACTAACGAGGAAGGTGTGTGTGGCACAGGCACTAACGAGGAAGGTGTGTGGCATTGTGGCACTAACGAGGAAGGTGTGTGTGTGGCATTGTGGCACTAACGAGGAAGGTGTGTGGCATTGTGGCACTAATGAGGAAGGTGTGTACAGGCACTAATGAGGAAGGTGTGTGGCATTGTAACTAATGAGGAAGGTGTGGCATTGTGGCAATTAACGAGGAAGGTGTGTGGCATGTGGCACTAACGAGGAAGGTGTGTGTGGTATTGTGGCACTAACGAGGAAGGTGTGTGTATTGTGGCACTAACGAGGAAGGTGTGTGTGTGGCATTGTGGCACTAACGAGGAAGGTGTGTGTGGTGCATTGCAGGCACTAACGAGGAAGGGTGTGTGTGGCATAGGCACTAATGAGAAGGTGTGTGTGGTATTGTGGCACTAACGAGGAAGGTGTGTGTGGCATTGTGGCACTAATGAGGAAGGTGGCATTGTGGCACTAATGAGGAAGGTGTGTGTGGCATTGTGGCACTAATGAGGAAGGTGTGTGGCATTGTGGCACTAACGAGGAAGGTGTGTGTGGCATTGTGGCACTAATGAGGAAGGTGTGTGTGACAAAGTATTTGAACAGGAAGGTGTGTGTGGCATTGTGGCACTAACGAGGAAGGTGTGTGGCATTGTGGCACTAACGAGGAAGGTGTGTGGTATCAGGCACTAACAGGAAGGTGTGTGGCATTGTGGCACTAACGAGGAAGGTGTGTGCATTGTGGCACTAACGAGGGTGTGTGTATTGTGGCACTAATGAGGAAGGTGTGTGTGGCATTGTGGCACTAACGAGGAAGGTGTGTGGCATTGTGGCACTAACGAGAAGGTGTGTGTGGTATTGTGGCACTAACGAGAAGGTGTGTGGCATTGTGGCACTAATGAGGAAGGTGTGTGTGGCATTGTGGCACTAACGATAGGTGTGGCATTGTGGCACTAACGAGGAAGGTGTGTGGCATTGTGGCACTAACGAGGAAGGTGTGTGTGGCATTGTGGGCACTAACGAGGAAGGTGTGTGGCATTGTGGCACTAATGAGAAGGTGTGTGTGGTATTGTGGCACTAATGAGGAAGGTGTGTGGCATTGTGGCAACTAATGAGAAGGTGTGTGGCATTGTGGCACTAACGAGGAAGGGTGTGGCATTGTGGCACTAACGAGGAAGGTGTGTGGCATTGTGGCACTAACGAGGAAGGTGTGTGGTATTGTGCACTAACGAGAAGGTGTGTGGAATAAAACTAACGAGGAAGGTGTGTGGCATTGTGGCACTAACGAGGAAGGTGTGTGGCATTGTGGCACTAACGAGGAAGGTGTGTGTGGCATTGTGGCACTAACGAGGAAGGTGTGGCATTGTGGTACTAATGAGGAAGGTGTGTGTGTGGTATTGTGGCACTTATAGAGGAAGGTGTGGTATCAGGCACTAATGAGGAAGGTGTGTGGCATTGTGGCACTAACGAGGAAGGTGTGTGTGGCATTGTGGCACTAACGGAAGGTGTGTGTGGCATTGTGGCACTAACGAGGAGGTGTGTGGCATTGTGGCAACTAACGAGGAAGGTGTGTGTGGCATCAGGCACTAATGAGGGTGTGTGTGCATTGTGTACTAATGAGGAAGGTGTGTGGCATTGTGGCACTAACGAGGAAGGTGTGTGGGCATTGTGGCACTAACGAGGAAGGTGTGTGGCATTGTGGCACTAACGAGGAAGGTGTGTGTAGCATTGTGGCACTAATGAGGTGTGTGGCATTGTACTAACGAGGAAGGTGTGTGTGGCATTGTGGCACTAACGAGGAAGGTGTGTGGCAGTGGGCACTAACGGAAGTGTGTGTGTGGCATTGTGGCACTAACGAGGAAGGTGTGTGTGGCATTGTGGCACTAATGAGGAAGGTGTGTGGGTATTGTGGCACTAATGAGAAGGTGTGTGGCATTGTGGCACTAACGAGGAAGGGTGTGTGTGGCATTGGCACTAATGAGAAGGTGTGTGTGGCATTGTGGCACTAATGAGGAAGGTGTGTGGCATTGTGGCACTAATGAGGAAGGTGTGTGTGTATCAGGCACTAACGAGGAAGGTGTGTGTGTGGTAGGCACTAACGAGGAAGGTGTGTGTGGCATTGTGGCACTAACGAGGAAGGTGTGTGTGGTATTGTGGCAACAATGAGGAAAGTGTGTGTGTGGCATTGTGGCACTAACGAGGAAGGTGTGTGTGTGGCATTGTGGCACTAACGAGTAATGTGTGTGACACTGTGGCACTAACCATCATACTGACAGCGGTGGCACCAAGAAAGAACACAAAATCCCCAGTTGGCACTAACAATGGCGACACTGACAGCAAAAAATATGGCACATGAGGTACAAATGAGGGGCTGAGTGGTACTGGAGAGGAGGAGGAGGTGGTCGGCGTGATGAGCTATATATTACAACACAACACACACACACACACACACACACACACACACACACACACACTGAAAAAATACACCATCTTGTATTCTTCGTGTTGATCTTGTTGTACGTTTGTATGCATGCATGTTGTGTGGGGAGGCCGGGGGTGGTGTGTGTGGGGGTGGCGGGTGTGGGGGTGGCGATGTGAGGGGTGGTGCGATGTGGGGGGTGGCGGTGTGGGGGAGGCGGTGAGGGGGGAGGCGGTGGGGGGTGGGGAGGGTGGTGCTGTGAGGGGGGGAGGCGGTGGGGGTGGCGGTGTGTGAGGGGTGGTGCTGTGGGGAGGTGGGGTGGCGGTGTGGGGGTGGCGGTGTGAGGGGTGGTGCTGGGGGTGGGGTGTGAGGGGGTGGGCTGTGGGGGGAGGCGGTGTGTGGGGTGGTGGTGAGGGGGGTGGTGGTGGGGTAGGCTGTGTGGGGGTGGCGGCAGGAGGGGGGTGTGTGGGGTGGCGGTGTGTGGGGAGGCGGTGGGGAGGCGGTGAAGGGGTGGGCTGTGTGGGGTGGGGTGTGGGGGAGGCGGGGAGGTGTGTGGGGGAGGTGTGTAGAGGTGGCGGTGTGAGGGTGGCAGTGTGGGGTGGGGTGTGAGGGGGGCGGTGAGGGGGAAAGAGGAGGGGTGGTGGTGGGGAGGGGGGTGGCGGTGTGGGGTGTGTGTGAGGAGGTGGTGCTGTGTGGGGAGGTGGTGGGGGGTGGGTGTGGGGGGTGGTGGTGTGGGGTGGATGGAGGGGTGTGCTGTGAGGAGGGTGGCGGGTGTGGGGGTGGTGGTGTGTGGGGGTGGGGTGTGTGGGGTGGCGGTGTGGGAGGTGGTGGGGAGGTGTGGGGAGGTGGGGTGGGGCAGGAGGGGGTGGCGGTGAGGGGTGGCGTGGGAGGTGTGTGGGGGTGGATTGTGGGTGGCGGTGGGGAGGTGGTGTGTGGGGAGGTATTGTGGGGGTATGTGGGGAGGGTGGTGGGGCGGGGTAGGGCGTGGTAGAGTGGATGGTGGGTGGGAGAGTGGATGGTGGGCGAGAGGGTGGAGTGTGGGGAGAGGATGGTGGGGTGTGGGAGTAGGAGGTGTGGGAGAGTGGTGGGTGGGGTGTGTGGGGGAGTAATGGGGTGTGGGAGAGTGATGGGGGTGGAAGGAGTGAAGTGGACGGTAGCGTGGGGAGGAGGGCAGGGAGTGAGGGGTGTGGGAGAGGGATGGTGGGAGTGTGTGGGAGAGGGATGGGGTGGGAGATGGGGGGAGAGTGGTGGGTGGGTGTGTGGGAGAATGGGTGGGGTGGGGAGAGGAGGGGGTGTGGGAGAGGGATGGTGGGATGTGAGAGTGGTGTGTGGGGAGAGTGGATGGTGGGGAGGGGGGGTGTGGGGAGTGGACAGGGTGAGAGTGGATGGTGGGGGCGGGGAGAGTGGATGGTGTGGGGAGAGTGAATGGTGGGGTGTGTGGGAGAGGGATGAGGGGTGGGGAGGGATGGGAGGTGTGTGGGGAGAGTGGGATGGTGGGGTGGGAGAGGGTGGGTGGGGTGTGTGGGGAGAGTGGATGGTGGGGTGGGAGGAGTGGATGGTGGGGTTGGGAGAGTGGTGGGTGGGGGTGGGGAGAGGATGGTGGGGAGAGGTGGGAGAGGATGGTGGGGTGGGAGAGTGGTGTGTGGGGTGTGTGGGAGAGTGGTGGTGGGTGTGGGAGAGGGTGGGTGGGTGGGGAGAGTGGATGGTGGGGTGTGTGGGGAGGAGGGTGGGGGAGAGTGGGAGGCGGGGGAGTGGGGAGGGGGTGGAGAGGATGGTGGGGTGTGGGAGAGTGGATGGTGGGGGTGTGTGGGAGAGGATCGGGGTGTGTGGGAGAAGGAGGGTGTGTGGGAGAGTGGTGGGTGGGTGTGGGAGTGGGAGAGTGGTGAGGGGTGGAGGGATGTGTGGGTAGAGTGGATGGTGGGGTGGGGGAGTGGATGGTGGGGTGTGGGAAGGGGGGGGAGAGTGGATGGTGTGGGAGAGTGGAAGGGGGGGGGGTGGGAGAGTGGATGGTGGGGGTGGGGAGAGGATGGTGGGGTGTGGGGAGGAGTGGATGGGTGTGGGAGAGGAGGGGGGTGGGGGAGTGGGAGGGTGGGGTGGGAGGAGTGGAGGTGGGGGGGGAGAGTGGAGGGTGGGGGGTGGGAGGGTGGGTGTGTGGGAGAGTGGTGGGGTGTGGGAGGTGGGTGGGGGTGGGTGGGGAGAGTAGGGGTGGGGTGTGGGGAGAGGGATGGTGGGGAGAGGATGGGGTGTGGGGAGAGGGATGGTGGGGTGTGGGGGAGAGTGGATGGTGGGGTGGGAGAGTGGATGGTGGGGTGGGGGAGAGGAGGGGTGTGGGAGAGTGGATGGTGGGGGTGTGTGGGAGAGGGATGGTGGGGTGGGGAGAGTGGTGGGTGGGAGGGGGTGGGTGTGGGAGAGTGGTGGGTGTGGGGAGAGTGGATGGTGGGATGTGTGGGAGAGGGATGGTGGGTGGGGAGGATGGTGGGGGTGTGTGGGAGAGTGGATGGGGTGTGGAGAGGGATGGTGGGGAGAGTGGATGGGGGGGGAGAGGATGGTGGGGGTGTGTGGGAGAGGATGGAGTGTGTGGGAGAGTGGATGGTGGAGCGTGGGGGAGAGTGGATGGGTGGAGTGGTGGGGAGTGTGGATGGTGGGGGTGTGGGAGAGTGGATGGTGGGGGTGTGTGGGAGAGTGGATGGTGGGGTGTGGGAGAGTGGATGGTGGAGCGTGAGTAGGGGCGGGGGAGAGTGGATGGAAAGGGAGGTGGGTGGGGTGGGAGAGTGGTGGTGGGGTGTGTGGGAGAGGGTGAGGGCAGTGTGGGAGAGTGGATGGGGTGTGGGGAGAGTGGATGGTAAAGGGGAGAGGGGTGGTGGGGTGTGTGGGAGTAGGGGTGGGAGAGGGATGGGGTGGGAGAGGGAAGATGTGTGGGGAGAGTGGGTGGTGGGGTGTGGGAGAGGGGTGAGGTGAGAGTGGATGGTGGGGTGTGTGGGAGAGTGGTGAGGGCGCGTGGGAGAGTGGTGAGTTGGGTGTGTGGGGGAGGGTGAGTGGCGTGTGTGGGAGAGTGGATGGTGGGGTATGTATGTAAGAATGACTAGGTGGGTGGTAAGGGTGTAGCAATAGGTAATCTAATTTACACAGGTATAAATAAAAGTAAACTAACACGTATATATCAAATCACATAACAAAATCAGTCGAGTCACTGTAATGGATAAATACGTCAGAGTCCAAATGTGTGTCAGAATATGGTGGGTGTGTGCGTGCGTATCTCTTGTTTATGGTGTCAACAACGTGGTAATCTTGCCTTAACTAGCTCAGCCTCTTTAGCCCCAAAGACCACAGTGGTACCCCTAAAACAGACCATCACCACTGCCCACACAAAATGAGCACACTTTGTAAAGTTTCACATTTACCTCTCCTTCACCTCCTTGTCGATGTCTCAGAATATCAACAAACCACCAGTGACGTCATTTCACTTCATTTTTGTTCTAATTTTATTTACATTTGAAGAGTTAATTTCCCGACGCCTCCTGTTCCCTTGGTTACCTTTTGCATTTTTTAGTTACCACGGTCAGAGGGATATTCCCATCAATGTGTCTCCGTTCCCATTCCAACTCGGCCAACACGCACGTTCCCGCCCCCCACGCCTCGATCCTGAATGGAACGCTCTACCTCTTCAAGAATGTCTCTAGAAGAACTTTTGCGATGATCCTGAGGGAAATAACGTTATCAAAGGTCCAAGGCCACTACACTTAATCACCAGTAATCACTGGGAGTTGGTGTTAATTCGACTACGCCTACCACCACACAACTATGAGTTTACGCCGACAACATAGAACTACATCGCTCCTCGCATGGAAAGTGCACGACCTCCGGACAAATACGAAATTTATTCTCAAACATTCTTCTTGTAGAGAAGCTCATTTTCAAAGGAAATGGGACTTATTTTATTTATAAATACAAATTAAATATATAAACTTAGACAAAATGTGGGTTAATTACGATGTACTTCGCAGGATAAATCAGAATGGAAGACTAAAAAGTCATCTAGCGCACACGACGCGGCGGATTGATCGGTTGGTGCTGCCATCTAGCGCCGGCAACGACAACTCCACAACACCAACCCTGCACATTCCCCAAGTTTTCGGATCAATATCGTCATGTAATTTACATTACTGCCCATGAAAACACATCGCCAGCATTTGTATTCACGTCGTTGGTGCGACCACTTTATCACCAGAGTAAGAGTTTAAGAGGCCGTCAACAAGAGAAGGCCAAGAAGCATGTTATGTCAACTTACGGGCGAGGTACGCAATGGCCCCCCAACACCGGAGTCTCGGCAGGATATTTAAACTACTCTAAAGAAGATTCTTTCCACCAGAACAACTATAAAATAAAATGTAAGCTACTCCTCTACAGTTAATAACCATCAATATATTTATATGCACGGGAGGTGGAGGCACAACATCTACTATACAAAACACAAAAGGGCAGCCAGTTAATGATGAATATATATCGATCAGGAGAAATTGATAATGTTATTGTGTGTTAGTCAGCCAGGCATGATACACTGACGACCATTCTAGCGCAGGTAATTCTCTAGCAAACTAAGATTCGGCCCAAGACTGTTAACTTCAGGGGCGTCGCAAGTTTCCAATGAGGTGGCGCTGGCTGCTGCTTCTCCTTGACCAAGTTGGTATATTGCCTCTCTATCATGTGCCCTGCCTCTTACGCCTTTATCATGCAGGACACGCAGACCTTTCCTCCTCTGCTCCACCATCCACTTCGCCCGGCTGTTGCTGCGACACATTTACAGCACATGGGCACAGGGTGAGGGGTGTGTGTGTGCACAATGTGTTTGTGTGTGTACGTGTGTGTGGTACTGTATGCATGCATGTGTTTCAGCAGTACTCTATAAACCTTGAGTTACAGCTGGTCTGGGCGGAACTGTACAGAGAACAGCTGCACACTCCAGATTCAACTTCTGGGTTTCCCCCATACAACCAATAAATAATTTTTTTTACAGAGAATAACAATTTCCTTGTTGGTATAGCAGCTCTAGCGTCTGAGAATTAAGTTTTAACAGCGGCTGTGTGTGTGTGTGTGTGTGTGTTGGACAGGCCTGGCAGGTGGTGTCAGGTTTATAGGACAGTGGTCAGCGTCAGTATCCCCTTATATCTCTAGTATGTTAATGGTGTTCCCCCTACACACCAACCACACACGAACACATACATACATACATACATACTACATACATACATACATACATACATACACTCGCCGTATGTACTAACTTCATCTATGACAGGTTTTCATCACACACACACTGATAATATTTACACATAACTCAATATATATTTCCTGTATATTAGATCGTTTTACTGTAGTTTTATCATTATATCTGAATAAATTTACTATTTCCATCATTTACGTCAAGCCGTTTACATTATAAATTAATCATTTCATCGAACTGATTTAAATGGCTAATTCTATCATTCAATGTTTTGTATCAGTATTACATCACGTAATATAAGATTTCAGCTATATATTTCAGCAAGAGAATATTGAGGTGATGGTTGGGCAGCCTCACACAATAAAACTGTTTGGTGGTACCCTTCTCTCATTCCTGTTACCCTCCTTTATTGTCCTTGTACCTGTCCCCCTTGTCCTTGTACCTATCCCCCCTGTCCCCTGTACCTGTATCACCCCTTGTCTCCTGTACCTGTCACCCCTGATCCCCTACCTACCTTTTCTCCTGTACCTGTCCTTGTCCCTTGCCTGTCACCCCTTGTCCCCGTACCTCACCCCTTGTCATGTACTATCACCTTGTCCCCTGTACCTGTCTTACCCTTGTCCCTGTACCTGTCACCTTGTCCCATATACCTGTCACCCTTGTCCCTGTTACCTGTCACTTCTGTCCCATGTACCCAGTCACCCCCTTTCCCTGTACCAGTCACCTTGCCCAATCCTATGCCCCCTGTACCTGTCACCCCTTGTCCCTTAATGCTCACCCCTTGTCCCCCTGCCTGTCACCCCTTGTCCCTGTGCCTGTCACCCCTTGTCCCTGTACCAGTCACCCCTTGTCCCCTGTACCCTGTCACCCCTTGTCCCTGTACCAGTCACCTTGTCCCCTGTACCTGTCACCCCTTGTCCCCTGTACCCACTCCCTTCCCTGTACCAGTCACCCCTTGTCCCTGTACCTGTCACCCTTATCCCCTGTACCTGTCACCCCTTGTCCCCTGCTACCAGTCACCCCTTGTCCCCCTGTGCCAGTCACCCCTTGTCCCTGTACCAGTCTCCCTTGTCCCTGTACCCTGTCACCCCTTGTCCCTACCTTAGTCACCCTGTCCCCTGTGCCTGTCACCCCTTGTCCCCTGTACAGTCACCTTGTCCCCCTGTACAATCACCCTTGTCCCTGTACCTGTCACCCTTGTCCCCTGTGCCACTACCCCTTGTCCCTGTACCTGTCACCCCCTTGTCCCCTGTACCTGTCACCCTGTCCCCTGTACCAGTCACCCCTTGTCCCCTGTACCTGTCACCTTGTCCCTTACCTGTCCACCCCTTGTCCCCTGTACCTGTCACCCCTTGTCCCTGTACCTGTCACCCCTTGTCCACCTGCCTGTCACCCCTTGTCCCTGTACCTACACCTTGTCCCTGTACGTCCTTGTCCCTCCTGTCACCCTATCTGTACCTGTCACCCCTTGTCCCCTGTACCTGTCACCCCTTGTCCCCGTGCCTGTCACCCCTTGTCCACCTGATGTCACCCTTGTCCCCTGTACCTGTCACCCCTTGTCCCCTGTACCAGTCACCCCTTGTCCTGTACCTGTCACCTTGCCTGTCATCCTTGTCCCTGTACCAGTCACCTTGTCCCTGTACCTGTCACCCATCCCACCAGTCACCCTTGCCCCTGTACCAGTCACCTTGTCCCTGTACCAGTGCCATCCTGTACCAGTCTTGTCCCTGTACCTGTCACCCCCACACCCTGTACCAGTCACCCTTGTCCCCTGTAGTCACCCCTTGTCCCCTGCTCAGCCCCTGTCCCTGCCTGTCACCCTTGTCCCTGTACCAGTCACCCCTTGTCCTACCAATGCCTTGTCCTGTACCAGTCCCTTGTCCCTGTACCAGTCACCCCTTACCCCTGTACCAGTCTGCCTTGTCCCCTGTACCAGTCACCCCTTGTCCTGTACCAGTCCACCCTTGTCCCCTGTACCTGTCACCCCTTGTCCCTGTACCTGTCACCCCTTGTCCCCTGTACCAGTCACCTTGTCCCTGTACCTGTCACCCCTTGTCCCTTACCAGTCACCTTGTCCCTGTACCAGTCACCCCTTGTCCCCTGTACCTGTCACCCCTTGTCCCTATACCTGTCTTCCTTGTCCCTGTACCTGTCACCACCTTGCCCTGTACACATCTTGCCCTTCCCCTGTACCTGTACCCCTTGTCCCCTGTACCAGTCACCCTTGTCCCTGTACCTGTGTCTGCTTGTCCCCTGTACCAGTCACCCTTGTCCCCTTACCCTCCCTGTCCCCTCCAGCACCTTGTCCCCTTACCTGTCACCCCTTGTCCCTGTACCTGTCACCCCTTGTCCCCTGTACCTGTCTTGCTGTCCCCTGTACCTGCACCCCTTGTCCCCTATACCATGCCCCTTGTCCCCTGTACCAGTCACCCCTTGTCCCTGTACCATCTGCTCCTCCTTGCCAGTCACCCCTTGTCCCCTGTACCTGTCACCCTTGTCCTATACCAGTCACCCCTTGTCCTGTACCAGTCACCTTGTCCCCTGTACCTGTCACCCCTTGTCCCTGTACCTGTCTTATGTCCCTGTACCTGTCACCCCTTGTCCCTACCAGTCACCTTGTCTCCTGTACCAGTCACCCCTTGTCCCTGTACCTGTCACCCCTTGTCCCTGTACCTGTCACCCCTTGTCCCCTATACCTGTCCACCCTTGTCCCCTGTACCTGTCACCCTTGTCCCCTGTACCTGTCACCTTGTCCCTGTGTCTCTTACCCCCCCCTGTACCAGTCACCCTTGTCCCTGCAGTCACCCCTTGTCCCCTGACATGCCTTGTCCCCTGTACCTGTCACCCTTGTCCCTGTACCAGTCACCCCTTGTCCCCTGTACCTGTCTCCCTTGTCCCCTCATCACCCTGTCCACCAGCACCCCCTGCACCAGTCACCCTCCCTGCCTCTTTTGTCCCTGTACCTGTCACCCCTTGTCCCTATACCTGTCACCCTTGTCCCCTGTACCTGTCATCCTTCCCTGTACCTGTCCTTGTCCCCTACCAGTCACCCCCTCACCTTGTCCCCTGTACCTGTCACCCCTTGTCCCCTGTACCAGTCACCCCTTGTCCCCTGTACCTGTCCCCCACCCCCCCAATCCTTGTCCCTGTACCTGTCACCCCTTGTCCCCTGCCAGTCACCCCTTGTCCCCTGTACCTGTCACCCCTTGTCCCCTGTACCTGTCACCCCTTGTCCTGCCTGTACCCCTTGTCCCTGTACCAGTCACCTTGTCCCTGTACCAGTCACCTTGTCCCTGTACCTGTCACCCTTGTCCCTGTACCTGTCACCTTGTCCTTGTACCTGTCACCCCTTGTCCCTGCTTCAGCCACCCCTTGTCCCCTGTACCAGTCACCCCTTGTCCCTGTACCTGTCACCTTGTCCTGTACCTGTCACCCCTTGTCCCCTGTACCAGTCACCCCTTGTCCCCTGTACCAGTCACCTTGTCCCTGTACCTGTCACCCCTTGTCCCTGTACCCAGTCACCCCTTGTCCCCTGTCAGTCACCCTTATCCCCTGTACCCTGTCACCCCTTGTCCCCTGTACCTGTCCCCTTGTCCTGTACTGTCACCCTTCCCTGTTAGTCCCTTGTCCCCTGCCTGTCACCCTTGTCCCCTGTAGTCACCCTTATCCCCTGTACCTGTGTCACCCCTTGTCCCCTGTACCTGTCCCCTTGTCCCCTGTACCTGTCACCCCTTGTCCCCTGTACCTGTCATCCTTTTCCCCTGTACCTGTCACCCCTTGTCCCCTGTACCAGTCACCCCTTGTCCCCTGTACCAGTCACTGCCCCTTGTCCCTGTACCTGTCACCTTGTCCCTGTACCTGTAACACCTTGTCCCTGTATGTCTCCCTTGTCCCCCTGTCACCCCTTGTCCCTGTACCAGTCACCCCTTGTCCCTGTACCTGTCACCCCTTGTCCCCTGTACCAGTCACCCTTGTCCCTGTACCTGTCACCCCTTGTCCCTGTACCTGTCACCCCTTGTCCCTGTACCTGTCTTGTCCCCTGTACCTGTCACCTTGTCCCCATACCTGTCACCCTTGTCCCCTGTACCTGTCATCCTTGTCCCCTGTACCAGTCACCCCTTGTCCCCTGTACCAGTCACCTTGTCCCCTGTACCAGTCACCCCTTGTCCCCTCTTACCAGTCACCCCTTGTCCCTGTACCTGTCACCCTTGTCCCCTGTACCTGTCACCCCCTTGTCCCTGTACCTTCTCCCCCAGGAAGCACCATCTTTACTTTAGAGATTTGTAGATAGAAATAACCCGAAAGGTTTTTGTAGACAATCCATACACTACATAATTGAAGTTCTTGGATTAATGGTCCCATAAAATAACAAAGTCATCAGCGACATAAAAATGACCAATTTATGTGTACAAAACCTTCACTGATGCAGACAAAAGAGCAATACAACACCCGCTCACAGTCAGGCTTATATTTGTCCCCTAACAGCAGCTTCGGTCTTTGTGTAATTGTAATGCCATTTTAGACGATATTTATAGTGCTGTACCCTCATGTAAACAATTAAGACACATCTTATGTCTCCGGTAACGACGAAAATTCAACCTTTAAGAACCCTGACCGGTCTCATATTCGTCTTTAAGGAGGAAGAAGGCCGGTAAAATATTCCAAGTCTTTACTGGGGTTCAGATTCTCGCAAAGATTCTCACGCTAATTTCCTTTTCGTAACTGGAAGTACGAGAAAGCGTCTAATTACAGGACACTCGATGCAATGTTGCCATTTTTTTTTTACGTTCTCACTTTCTTCCAGTGAGGAGGTCGAGGAGAGGGGAGTGGGAGGCGGGAGGTGGGAGGCGAGGGGGAGTGAGAGGAGACGGAGAGGAGAAGAGGGAGAGGACAGGATAAGCCAGGACAGGTCAGACCCGACACGGTAAACCCTGGATGATCACACCAAGTCGAGAGTTTTGGGTACAATAATATATGCAGGGCAAATATATCCTTCGGTGACACGTCCCGTACAAGTATAAGGTGGGTACAGGAGGAGTGGTGATCATACTGGGATGCAATATAGTGATACTGGGTTCGAATCCAACGACGAGACAAAAGGTGATTAATATACGACGTTAGAACTATTGGTATAGCCGTAGCCCCATTGACCTGTCGTAAATACCCATCTGGTTCATATGTCCAGACCAAACGGGGTGAAATAAGTCCATTAACAGCGAGGGTCAGACGCCCTAGCTCGTCTGATATTAAATGTTCAGGGTAAACTAAACACGTTTGAGCTGGGTCACACTATACAACGCCACGAGTAACTCCCGTATTCCATGGCCGGTCACACAACACAGGAACGAACAGTTTAGAATCGATACAAGAGCGAAAGAATGAGACGGCTGAGAGGATACAACTATTCGCTTCCCGTCTTTAGTGTCACTGGTTCGCGCCCAGAGCTCCTCAGTTAACCTTACTTTCCAGGCGATCGAGTGTGTAGTGCTATTAGGCCCTCTGCTGTTTGTTATATTCATTAATGATCTTGATTTAGGCATAACTAGTAGGATTAGTAAATTTGCAGATGATACCAAAATGGGAGAGTGATAAATTCAGACGTGACTTTGAACACTTCAAAGAGTCTAGATACACCTTACGCAGTGGTCAGTAGACTGGCAAATGAATTTTAATACTGATAAATGCAAGGTACTACAGATAGGGAAGACGAATACAAACGTTAAGTATAAACTAGGTAACACGGAAATAGAAACTCAGATTGTGAAAAGATCTTGTGTATTTGTTAGCAACGACTTGAAACCTAGAAAACAATGTATTAGCGTTCGCAACAAGGCAAACAAGTTCTTGGGTTCATATCTAGGAGTGTGAGTAACAGAACTGCTGACGTTATCTTGAAACTTAACGCATTAGTGAGGCCACATGGATTATGCGGTTCAGTTCTGGTGTCATATTATAGAATGGACATAGATTCTTTGGAAGAGTACAAAGAAGAATGACAAATGATCCATAATATTAGAAACCTTCCCATATGAAGAAAGACTGAAGCTTAAGCACCATTCATTATAGAGGCGTAGAGTTAGGGGAATATGATAGAGGTGTTCAAGTGGGTAATTAGGATTAACAAAGGGTAAAATGAAGATGTTCTGAAGCTCAGAATAACGAAATAACTTCAGAACAAATGGCTTTAAATTAGATAAAATTCCGATTCAGAAAGGATATAGGCAAGCACTGGTTTGGTAATAGAGTTGTGAATATGAGAATAGGCACCGAGTGCTATAAATAGGATCAGACGCTTAAGAGCTTCAAGACAGTTGGATAGGCACATGGAAGTGCTGGGATGGGTGAGAGATCTGCCCTGTATGGGCCAGTCGGCCTCCTGCAGTATCCACTTTCTTATGTACTTATTTTCAGCCAATGGTCATGATACTCCTCCTATGTACAGAAAAAATAAGCTTCTTTTTCCTGTGTGCTGTATCCTCGCTGCCCTATAACAAGCTACCAGTATTCTAGAACAACCCTCAGGTACACGAGACAACAACACGGTGTAGAAGCTGACGAAGTACAGTAGATGTAGATTATCTCAGATTTTCCCCGATCCTGAGAGCACATCTTTGCCCAGCGTGAGACGAACCCTATGTCTGTGAGCTCACATTCATGACACAACACCTTAGATGTACTACCAATTAACAGTAAACACAGAGATAGTTTAATGTTTACATCTATCTACGGTTTCATTATTGACATTTAATATAAAATACTACACTATGATATTGTTGATAGAGTATTACAGTAAAGCTAATTCACGTTGTGTCACGAATGTTATTATATTTCAAAACAATATTATATTAAAGCACGACGGATCTAACCCGCTGAGTACGCCAAATATGACGCTTGAGTACGACGGATCTAACCCGCTGAATACGACGGACCTAACCCCTTGAGTACGAGGATCCAACTCTTCGTACTCAAGGGGTTAATATCAGAATACTATAGCTAATTTCAGAAGCAGTGCAGACTAAAATGGCTTCTCTATTATGACACACACACACACACACACACACACACACACACACACACACACACACACACACACACACACACACACACACACACACACACACACACACACACACACTTCTATTCACCTTCGGAAAAAGACGAAACTTGTGTGTAATGAAGATGACAGGTTGGGGTGGGTGGCACGTGGCGGCATCTACGTACTGTGGACTGAATAAATAATAACCTTGTATTTCCTGGAGCTGGTGGAGTGATGCAGGAGAGCAACGTGATAGTGGTGGTGGTGATGATGATGATAATGATGATGATGGTGTTGATAGTGGTGGTAGTGATGGAGGTGGTGTTGATAGTTGGTGGTGAAGATAGTGGTGAGTGGTGATAGTAGTGATGATAAACATAAGAACATAAGAATGGAGAAACTGCAGTGGGCCTTTATTCATACTGGGCAGTCCGTTTACACCCAACTATTGTATATAAGCATCCAACCTATGTTTGAAGCTATTCAGCGTATTCGAGTTAACGATGATTTTGGTAACTTGTTCCCATTCATCCACTACTCTGTTTCCAAAACCAGTGTTTCCCATTTCAAGCCTAAATCTAAATTTGTCTAATTTAAAACCGTTGTTACGAGTTCGCTCCTGGTTGGATAGTTTGAGTACCTTTATGTGTCCCTTTGTTTAGCCCTGACTTCCCACCCGCCACCACTCCTATCAGGTCGCCCCTCGCTCTACGTCTCTCGAGGAGTGCAAATTAAGATGCCTTTAACCTGTCTCTATACTCCAAGGTTCCTAATGCCGGGATTAGTCTTGTCATTCTCCTCTGAATTCTTTCCAAGGATTCTATATCCATTCTGTAATACCGGTGACCAGAACTGAACTGCGTAATCCAGGTGTGGTCTCACAAGAGCAAGATACAGTTTTAGGATGACCTGGCTAGTCTTGTAACTAATTGTTGCACACATTGATGATGATGGTGGTGATATTGGTGGTAGTGATGGAGGTGGTGTTGATAGTTGGTGGTGGAGATAGTGGTGATGATGTGATGATAATTATTACGCCGACTCCCCCAATCTCTGAACATGTAAGGCATGCAGAATATGGACCAAAGTGTGAGGAAAATACCGTACAAAGAAACAGGTAAGAGCCACAATCGTGTTATGGCGGAATTTCCTGAGTAGTGAATCTGCGTGGGCCTGGTGTGTGTGTGTGTGTGTGTGTGTGTGTGTGTGTGTGTGTGTGTGTGTGTGTGTGTGTGTGTGTGTGTGTGTGTGTGTGTAATAATAAAAATTAACGGTTTATTGAAAGAGCATAGCAGCAGGAAGGCTGAAAATATCTAATTACATAATTGGGGAATGGTCTCTTGATTTACAAATGATGTACAAGTAACATAAGTGATACAAATATGATATATGATAATTGGGTGTTGATGATTTTTACAAAGGTTGGGATTGCGCTGTTCTTGTAGCAATCAGTTCGTGCTCGTATGGGCGGGTGGGCAGGTGTGTGGCCACGTGGCCAGGACAGTAACCTTGGGGCAATGCAGGTGCTCCATCCTTCAGGTTAGGTCAGGTGAAGCCGTAGGGTCAGGTCAGATCAACCACAATCAGTATTGCTGTGTTTTTGTGCTTTTCCTTCGAGTTGAAATTGCACTTTGTATATCACTTGTGGAATAATCTCAACATGGGTTTGAGGGAAAATCTTGTCTAACTCGTCTGCTAACGATTTTTTAGGAAATGCTTCGGGTAGTAGATAATGACGAAAATTACGATGTTATTTAGCAGACTTTGTAGCAAAACATTTGACCAGGTACCATATCCAGGGCTTCTGAGAAAATTAAAGGCTCATGGTATGGAGGGGAAAAGGTTTTAAATTGGATAAAATCGCGGCTCACCGATAGAACACAGAGATCAACATAGATGGTGTTAAATCTGAGTGGGGCCATGTAACCAGTAGGGTTCCCCAAGAGTCAGTCCAAATACTCTTGTTCAAATCTACATAAACGATCAGGTACAAGATCAAAAATGACTAACATTTACATGCCAACACCACAAGGGCGAACATTAAATTTCAGGCAGGATACCAAACGCACAATCCTAAATAAACTACAGAATTAGTCTGAAAATGACAAATAAATTCAACACAGCAAATGCAACGATACTTAATATTGGAAGAACAAATACTACAATGTATACAGCCTTAACAACATCAACCTAAAATCAACATGCAAGAAAAGATACATGAGGTACTTATAGCCGACCTGCCACAGAAAACCAGTGCGTTAATGTTCGAAATAAAAAAACAAGATGGGTTTCATATCCTAGAAAGTGTAAGCAAAATAAATTGAAGAGATCTTAATACCAGCAACTATACTGATCAGAGCCGCACCTCGATTATACGGTCCAGTTTGGTGCCCATATCGAAGAATGACAAAATGATTGCCGGACTTAGAAACCTTCCAACAATAGGTTAAAAACAACACATTCATAAAAAAGACGAAAGTGCAGGAAATATGATAGAAGTATTAAGTGGTGAAAAAAATGAACAATAAAGGACATAGATAAGTTCTTATAATATAAAGACAGGATAGGACTCAAGCAACAGTTCAATTTGGATAATTTACCCAACTTTCCCAGAGGAATCAGAAAAACTGGTTCACAAATGAGATGGTGGACGAATTAGAATAACTTAACAACTTGTAGTAAGTGCAGGAACTCTGGAAAAGTTTCAAAAGGGCTAGATAGATTCATGGATGATAAGTGGTAGTATTAACTCTTTCGGCAAGGAGCTGCCATGCACAGACTAACCGGCCCTGTGCAGACTCCTTATTTTCTTATGTCATATGTGTGTGTTTCTCGCCTCTCTTACCTTGCATGTGTAGGCCATCACCTGAGACGCTTGGTAATGGGCCATAGATTTACTTAATGGCAATATTATTCGTCTCTCTCTCTCTCTCTCTCTCTCTCTCTCTCTCTCTCTATCTCTCTCTCTCTCTTTTCTTTCTTTCACATTTTCCTTTTCTCTTTCCTTTGTTCCCACACATTCTGTCTCTTCTTTCTCTCTCCCTCTCTCACACACACACCTTCACTCAGCTACTCTTACCACACCGCTGTACTAATAGGCGTGTTCTGATGTGGTACTTCCCCCATCCATAACAGCCCCCCCCCTAAATATCAAGTTTAACCCCTCCTCCCCCCTTTGCCCCCCAAAATATCAAGTTTACCCCTCCTCTCCCCTTTCCCCTCAATACCAAGTTAACCCCCTCCTCCCCCCCCTTGCCCCCAATTATCCAAGAAGTGTAACCCCGTCCTCCTCCCCCCAAAAAATATCAAGTTTTAACCCCTTCTCTCCCCCCCCACCCCCTCCCCTCCACCCATAAACCGCCAGAGCAGCAGCATCATTAGCCCTCAACAACAACACCTAAACACGTTCTCTTACAAACCAATCACATCGCCATAACCTCACTCACTCTTCTTCTTCTTCTTCTTCTCCTCTTCCTCTTTATAATCTGGGTCTTCTTCAGCAATACGTAACTTCTA
>NW_024755306.1:0-10000 GCF_018991925.1 Homarus americanus
AGGTGCCAGGCCTCAGTTGAAGTTGTGGGGAGAGGAGCCACTGACTCTTATATAGAATCAGAGAACACATGTCTCCTAACATAAATGGCTTCACCATGGTAAGGTGTACATAATTGCATCACCACATTCCTAACTGTGCATGGTGATGAAAGGCACAGATACACCATTTCTTGACCTAAAAGCTGCATTTGATATTGTCAATAGGCAACTGATATTGTACGAACAAGCCAAAATGGATATAGGAGGTAGGCTGTTACACTGGATAAGTGGTTTACAACAGAAGGGCTGCTGCACTGTTTCAGGGTTACAAAAGTGAAGTTAAAGATATGAAACTTGGTACCCTCAAGGGTGAGTACTTAGCGCCACTTTGTTCAATGTTCTTATGAATGCATTATTAAATTTAATACCAGACAACCCCAGCAATATCTCAATCAGCTATGCTGATGATATTTATACATGCTAAAATTCATCGTGAAATGCAAACCACCTGAACCATGTATACACAGCCAGCTGAGAACCTCGGTCTTATTACTCCACTGAAAACTAGGTGATCAACAAACAAGCTGGTAACCGCAAACGGCCTCCAAGTTCAAGATAAGTAACAACACTATTGACTATGTTTCTTCTTTTAAATATCTTGGTGTTTCCGTCCTTGTACCCTACCTGCCAAACAACAGCTAACCCGCCAATGTACTGACAGACTGAGACCTCTTAGAAGTGTGGCGGGTACAGCCCGCACTATGGTGCTAATATTAGAATTGTTAAAACAATGTACCTAGGCTATATAAGATCTCTGATAGATTACCACGCACCAGCCCTGGTCATTCGTGACAGGAAAGGCGTTGACAAGCTCCGAGAAAATGCAAAAAAACATCAGAATTATCCTAGGATGTCCCATGAGCACTAAAGTACTTAATATGAGAAAGAAAAGTATACGCAGTGTTAAAGATAGAATAATTGAAGTCAACCTCATGATAGCCCTGAGGCTTCTGCGTGGTGATCCGAAAACATTGTTTCCTTAAAATTGCTAGAATGTATGAACCATGGGACTACTGAGTAAATGGATCCAAACTACAGCTACACATATGAAGATGTTTGGACTAGACCACCTGTATAATATGGACCGAAGCAGTACCTTAAGCTATGTATTCTTATATTCAGATTTCAGATTTGCTTCGAGGGGCTAGTTTATTGGGCACCCCTTACATCCTGTGCAAGGTGAAGCGCAGAACGTTTAACCCAACAGGGAAGTATGAAAAGTTCATACTTGCCTTTATGACTCGTACATTAAGGTAGTAAAAGCCTGAAGGGTCATAGGTTCTGTCAAGTTACATAAAGTGAGAGAATGATGAGTGTGTGGGGGATTCGGTACATTTTATCTGTTTTGGCAAAGAGTGGCAGGTCCCTAATAATGTCAAATGCCAGGCCTGTGACTAGGAGGAGGATATCTGGTCTGGGAGGAAGAGGTGTTGGAACGGCTGGGGACCTGTAGGAGGGTCTTAGGGCAAGTGAGGATGTAGTGAGAGGTGTAGTCGGGTTGGCACAAAGTTTACAAACAGTGCGGTGAGGCTCAGGGTTGCCAATGTACTCCCATAGGTACCTGTGCCTAGGCGCAGTCTCATGTATATAAGCTGTTGAGATCGAGTCAGGGATTGATATTCTTTGTAGTGGCGGTTGTCGTCAACGGTTACAGCGTCATAGTCATAGTGTGACGCTACCCCGTTGTTTCAGGTGTGTCCAATTATTCTTATATTACTCTATTAATTATGTATAGTAAGTATTACAGAACATGTATTAATTCTATGTAATATTTCCATTTATTATGCACCATGTTATGTATGTGAATTACCATATTTACATTTTATGTATTCAGCTTGTGAATGCTGGCATCTGTGCAGGCCAGCGCAGAGTGATAGAGTGAAGACCACCAGTCCTTAGGGTGTGGAAGTGTTCTGTCTATTGTTTCCTGTGTATCTCCCGTACGAGAATTAGAACCTATTTTCAAGATAACAAGTGTTTGTGTTTACCCTCAGTAGTGTAGAACATTTTGGGGGTACCAAGACAAACATAGACCACCTGTACAAAGTTGAGACACAACAGCGCTACCCTGGCGGACAGTTCCCTTCGATATCACAATACCGACGTATCCGCCTAAAAAATTAATTATACAAAGCATTTATCTCAACACACTGCCAAATTGAGAGCTCTTGAACACATACACTCTACAGACTGATGATAATATCACACAGACCATCTACACTGATGGATCTCTTAACACCGCCTGTGGGAGGGCTGGAAGTGCTATTGTTGTGACTCAACCTGACGGTAATATAATTGAGAAAGGAGTTAGAATTAACAACTGGGCATCCACTCTACAAATTGAATTAGTTGCCATACTCACAGCTATTAAATTCACTGAAACCACTGTTACTGACAGTCTCATCATCACTGACTCTCTCCTCTACTTGCCCTTAGCACCCTCGACTCAGGTTGTCACGCTCTTGTCTCTGAAACCAGACACAAATATGCGTGCCTTGTTGACCAGGTGTCAGGGTCAAACTGTTGTGGATCCCTCTCTAGGCCTCATAAAACATGACAGAGTTGATGCCCTCCCAAACTCGCGTCTAACAAAGACACCGTTGAATACAATTTGGGTCTGTCCAAAAGAACCCTTAAAACTGTAATTGGAAAGAACTTATTGATGAGTTTGACGCACGTAGACAAGTGCAAACAGGCACTAGTCGATCCATAGGTTACCATGATGAGATGTATCAAGTGAAACATGTATATGGAGCAAGTAACAAGATCACTAGATTACAAGATGTTGTAACCACTAGACTAAGGTTAGGATATAAGTACCTTTGGCAGTATGTTCCTCAAGCAGATGTAAACAAAACTATATGTAAAGTGTGTGTCCATACATATACACACACTTGAACACTACGTCCTCGACTGTGTGAAGATAGAACTTTTAGGACAGGTCCAAGCACTCTGTGTGTGAAAAGGCACTACACTTCATCTCTGTAATGGCAAGATAGCCGACATATTAAGATTGTATCCACTTTTTGCACTTAGTAACTATATCAATTCTCATGTACAGAACCAAATACGCAATGTGAATACTTCTCACGTAAATGTGAGTAACAAAGTGTGAGGCCAGACATACTGCCTCACACGCCTGTACTCACGCATTTGTGAATAAGTTACCCTTTATGTATAGAACTAAACAAATAATGTAAATGAAATACTGTGTAACATTCAGTGCCATAATATCCTGACAACGGGGGTTAATTATTATGACCCGTTGTAAATTCTACTCTGTAATCCTTTTGCGCTACCGCTGACAGGATGAGTGTGGGGTGCACAATAAAGTAGCCGCTGTAAGCGGCAAAATCAAATCAAGCTCCACCACTCACTGAGTAACGAGGCCAAGACGTCTATTTGAGGTGAAGTGACACCATGGAGGTCTGCTTAGTCACTCATAGGGGAAAATCAGCCGCTATAGGGAGGAGGGAGGAGAGGCGCTATAGGGAGGAGGAGGAGGAAGCACTATAGAGGTAGGGAGAGGTGGAATGCTATAGGGATGGGAGAGGTGGAATAGGTAGGTGGAGGTGCTATAGGTAGGTGGAGGTGCTATAGGTAGGTGGAGGTGCTATAGGTGGGTGGAGGTTATAGGTAGGTGGAGCTGGTATAGGGAGGGAGGTGCTATGGGTAGGTGGAGGTGGTAGGGGTAGGTGGAGGTGGTAGGTGGAGGTGGTAGAGGTGAGGTGGAAGTGGTGAGGGGTGGAGGGTGGTAGAGGTAGGTGGAGGTGCTATGGGAGGTGGAGGTGTTATAGGGAGGGGGATGCTATAGGGAGGGAGGTGCTATAGGGAGGTGGAGGTGCTATAGGAGGTGGAGGTGCTATGGGGAGGTGCTATAGGGGAGTAGACGTGCTATAGGTAGGTGGAGGTGCTATAGGGAGGTGGAGATGCTATAGGGAGGAGGTGCTACAAGGAGGTGGAGGTGCAATAGGGAGGTGGAGGTGAAATAGGGAGGTGGAGGTGAAATAGGGAGGAGGATTATATGGAGGAGGTGCTATACATGGGTGGAGGTGCAATAGGGAGGTAGAGGTGCTATAGGGAGGTAGAGGTGCTATAGGGAGGTGGAGGTGCTATAGGGAGGGAGGTGCTATAAGGAGGTAGGGTGCTATGGGAGGTGGAGGTGCTATAGGGAGGGAGGTACTACAGGGAGGTGCAGGTGCTATAGGGAGTGCAGGTGCTATAGGGATGGAGGTGCTATAGGGAGGTGGATGTGCTATGGGAGGGGAGGTGCTATAGGGAGGGCGGTGCTGTGGGGAGGGGGAGGTGCTATGGGGTGGGGTGCTATAGGGAGGGAGGTGCTATAGGGAGGGAGGTGCTATGGGAGGAGGTGGAGGTGCTATGGGGAGGGAAGGTGCTATGGGAGGGAGGGTGTGGGGTGCTATGGGAGGGAGGTGCTAGGTAGGTGGTGCTATGGGAGGTGCTATAGAGGTGGAGGTGCTATAGGAGGAGGTGCTATGGTAGGTGGTGCTATGGGGAGGTGCTATATGGAGGTGGAGGTGCTATAGGGAGGTGGAGGTGCTATGGGAGGGAGGTGCTATAGGGAGGAAGGTGCTATAGGGGTGGAGGTGCTATAGGAGAGAGGTGTTATTGGGAGGTGGAGGTGCTATGGGGAGGAGGTGCTATAGGGAGGGCGGTGCTGGGAGGGAGGTACTATAGGGAGGTGGGGGTGCTATAGGGAGGAGGTGCTATGGGAGGGAGGTGCTATGGGAGGTGGAGGTGCTATAGGGAGGAAGGTGCTATAGGGAGGAGGTGCTATAGAGGTGGAGGTGCTATGGGGAGGGAGGTGCTATAGGTAGGGTGGTGCTATGGGGTGCTATATGGGTGGAGGTGCTATATGGAGGTGGGTGCTATAGGGAGGTGGAGGTGCTATAGGAGGGAGGTGCTATAGGGAGGAGGTGCTATAGGGAGGTGGAGGTGCTATAGGGAGAGAGGTGTTATTGGGAGGTGGAGGTGCTATAGGGAGGTTGAAGTGCTATAGGGAGGTGGAGGTGCTATGGGGAGGTGGAACTGCTATAGAGAGGGGAGGTGCTATGGGAGGTGGAGGTGCAATAGGGAGGTGGAGGTGAAAAGGGGGTGGGTTATACAGAGGAGGTGCTATAGGTAGGTGGAGGTGCAATAGGGAGGAGGAGGTGCTATAGGGAGGTGGAGGAGCTATAGGGAGGTGGAGGTGCTATGGGAGGTGGAGGTGCTATGGAGGTGGAGGTGCTATAAGGAGGTGGAGGTGCTATGGGAGGGAGGTGCTATAGGGGGAGGCTATAGGGAGGTGGATGTGCTATAGGAGGGAGGTGCTATAGGGAGGGCAGTGCTGTAGGGAGGAAGTACATGGGAGGTGGGGTGCTATAGGGGGGAGGAGGTGCTATAGGGAGGGAGGTGCTATGGGGAGGAAGGTGCTATGGGAGGAGGTGCTATAGAGGTGGAGGTGCTATGAGAGGGAGGTGCTGTAGGTAGGTGGTGCTGGGAGGTGCTATGTGGAGGTGGAGGTGCTATGTGGGTGGGTGCTATGAGGAGGTGGAGGTGCTATGGGAGGGAGGTGCTATGGGGAGGAAGGTGCTATGGGGTGGAGGTGCTATGGGAGAGAGGTGTTGTGGGAGGTGGAGGTGCTATAGGGAGGTTGAGTGCTATAGAGGTGGAGGTGCTATAGGGAGGTGGAGGTGCTATAGAGGAGGTGCTATAGGTAGGTGGAGGTGCAATAGGGAGTGGAGGTGAAATAGGAGGTGGAGGTGCTATACAGAGGGGTGCTATGGTAGGTGGAGGTGCAATAGGGAGGAGGAGGTGCTATAGGGGAGGTGGAGGAGCTATGAGGGAGGTGGAGGTGCTATGGGGAGGTGGAGGTGCTATAAAGGAGGTGAGGTGCTATAAGGAGGTGGAGGTGCTAGGGAGGGAGGTGTATAGGGGAGGTGATATGGGGGGTGGAGGTGCTGTGGGGAGGTGGAGGTGCTATAGGGAGGTGGAGGTGCTGGAGGAGGAGGTGCTATAGGGAGGGAGGTGCTATAGGAGGTGGAGGTGCTATAGGGAGGTGGAGGGCTATAGGGATGGAGGTGCTATAGGGAGGGAGGTGCTATAGGGAGGGAGGTGCTATGAGGTGGAGGTGCTATAGGGAGGTGGAGGTGCAATAGGAGGTGTTATAGGGAGGGAGGTGCTATAGGGGAGGTGGTGCTATAGGGAGGAGGAGGCGCTATAGGGTCGGTAGGTGCTATAGGGAGGTAGGGGTGCTCTAGGGAGTTGGAGGTGCTATAGGTAGGTGGAGGTGCAAGGGAGGGAGTGCTATAGGGAGGAGGTGCTATGGGTAGGTGGTGCTATAGGGCAGGAGGTGCTATGGGGAGGTAGAGGTGCTATAGGGAGGTGGGTTGCAATAGGAGAGAGGTGCTATAGGGAGGTGGAGGTGCAAAGGGGAGGTGGAGGTGAAATAGGGAGGTGGAGGTGCTATGAGAGGGTGCTATAGGGAGGTGGAGGTGAAAGGAGGGTAGAGGTACTTTGGGAGGTGGAGGTGCTGTAGGGAGGTGGAGGTGCTATGGGAGGGTGCTATGAGTGGGGTGCTGGGGGTGGAGGTGCTATAGGGAGGTGCTATAGGGGAAGTGGAGGTGCTTGGGGAGGTGGAGGTACTAGGGATGGAGGTGCTATGGGGAGATGAGTGCTATACGGATGGAGGTGCTATAGGGAGGTGGGTGCAATAGGGAGGTGGAGGTAATAGGGGTAGAGGTGCTATAGGGAGGTAGGGTGCTATAGGGAGGGGTGGAGGTGCTATAGGGAGGGAGGTGCTATAGGGTGAATGCTATAAAGTGGGTGCTATAGGGGAGGGGAGGTGCTATAGGGGAGGCAGTGGTGCAATAGGGAGATGGAGGTGTTATAGGTAGGTGGAGGTGCAAAAGGAGGGAGGTGCTATAGGGAGGGAGGTGCTATAGGAGGGGAGGTGCTAGGTGGGTGGTGCTATGGGGAGGTGCTATGGGAGGTGGAGGTGCTGGGGAGGTGGAGGTGCTATGGGGTGGAGGTGCTATAGGGAGGTGGAGGTTACAAAACTATACAGGTGTTTGTGTTCTCTCCTGTATATAGAACTTATTACCCAGAACCTAACAGAGGTGCTATAGGGAGGGAGGTGCTATAGGGAGGAAGGTGCTATTGGGAGGTGGAGGTGCTATAGGGAGAGAGGTGGTTGGGAGGTGGAGGTGCTATAGGGAGGTTGAAGTGCTATAGGGAGGTGGAGGTGCTATAGGGAGGTGGAGGTGCTATAGAGAGGGAGGTGCTATAGGGAGGTGGAGGTGCAATAGGGAGGTGGAGGTGAAATAGGGAGGTGGAGGTGCTATACAGAGGGGTGCTTTAGGTAGGTGGAGGTGCAATAGGGAGGAGGAGGTGCTAGGGAGGTGGAGGAGCTATAGGAGGAGGTGCTATAGGGAGGTGGAGGTGCTATAAGGAGGTAGAGGTGCTGTAAGGTGCTATAGGGAGGGAAGTGCTATAGGGAGGGAGGTGATATAGAGAGGTGGAGGTGCTGTAGGGAGGTGGAGGTGCTATAGGGAGGTGGAGGTGCTATTGGGAGAGAGGTGCTATAGGGAGGGAGGTGCTATAGGGAGGTGGAGCTGCTATAGGGAGGTGGGTATAAGGATGGAGGTGCTATAGGGAGGGAGGTGCTATAGGGAGGGAGGTGCTATAGAGGTGGAGGTGCTATAGGGAGGTGGAGGTGCAATAGGAGGGAGGTGTTATAGGGAGGGAGGTGCTATAGGAGGGAGGTGCTAGGGAGGTGGAGGCGCTATAGGGTCGGGAGGTGCTATAGGGAGTGGAGGTGCTCTAGGGGTTGGAGGTGCTATAGGTAGGTGGAGGTGCAAGGGAGGTGCTATAGGAGGAGGTGCTGTAGGGAGGGAGGTGCTATAGGGTGGTGCTTAGGAGGGAGGTGCTATAGGAGGTGGAGGTGCTATAGGGAGGTGAGGTTGCAATAGGGAGAGAGGTGCTATAGGGAGGTGGAGGTGTAGGAGGTGGAGGTGAAATAGGGAGGTGGAGGTGCTATAGGGAGGGAGGTGCTATAGGGAGGTGGAGGTGCTATAGGGAGGTGGAGGTGCTATAGGAGGGAGGTGCTATAGGGAAGTGGAGGTGCTATAGGGAGGTGGAGGTTATAGGGATGGAGGTGCTATAGGGGAGATGGAGGTGCTATACGGATGGAGGTGCTATAGGGAGGTGGAGGTGCAATAGGAGGTGGAGGTGCAATAGGGAGGTAGGGTGCTATAGGAAGGTAGAGGTGCTATAGGAGGTGGAGGTGCTATAGGGAGGGAGGTGCTAGGGAGGTAGAGATGCTATAGGGAGGTGGAGGTGCTATAGGGAGGGAGGTGCTATAGGGAGGCAGTGGTGCAATTGGGAGATGGAGTGTTATAGGTAGGTGGAGGTGCAAAGGGAGGGATGTGCTTAGGGAGGAGGTGCTATAGGGAGGAGGTGCTAAGGTAGGTGGTGCTATAGGAGTGCTATAGGAGGGAGGTGCTATAGGGAGGCAGTGGTGCAATTGGGAGATGGAGTGTTATAGGTGGTGGAGGTGCAAGGGAGGAGGTGCTAGGAGGGAGGTGCTATAGGGAGGGAGGTGCTTAAGGTAGGTGGTGCTATAGGAGGTGCTATAGGGAGGTGGAGGTGCTATAGGGAGGTAGAGGTGCTATAGGGAGGTGGAGGTGCTATAGGGAGGTGGAGGTGCTATAGGGAGGTGGAGTGCTATAGGGAGGGAGGTGCTATAGGGAGGGTGCAATAGGGAGGTGGAGGTGAAATAGGAGGTGGAGGTGCTATAGTGAGGTGCTAGGGAGGTGGAGGTGCTATAGGCAGGAGGTGCTATAGGGAGGTGGAGGTGCTAGGGAGGTGGAGGTGCTATAGGATGGAGGTGCTATAGGGAGGTGGAGGTGCTATAGGGAGGGAGGTACTATAGGGAGGTGGAGGTGTATAGGGAGGAGGTGCTATAGGGAGGAGGTGCTATAAAGAGGGAGGTGCTATAGGGAGGTGGAGGTGCTATAGGAGGGAGGTGCTATAGGGAGGAGATGCTATAGAGGTGGAGGTGCTATAGGGAGGAGGTGCTATAGGGAGGTGGAGGTGCTATAGGGAAGTGGAGGTGCTATAGGGAGGTGGAGGTGCTATAGTTTGATTTTGATTTTGCTGCTGCAATACTTTGTGCACCACACTCATCCTGTGAGATAGCGCAAAAGGATTACAGAGTAGGGTTTACAAAGGGTCATAATAATTAACCGGTTGTCAGGATATTAACAAGAAAGTTACAGATATTTCATTTACATTATTTGTTTAGTTCTATACATAAAGGGTAACTTATTCACAAATGCGTGAGAACAGGCGTGTGAGGCAGTATGTCTGGCCTCACACTTTGTTATTCACATTTACGTGGGAGTATTCAAGCACATTGCGTATTTGGTTCTGTACATGAGAACTGATAAAGTTACTGAGTGCAAAAAGTGGATACAATCTTAATATGTCGCTATCTTGCCATTAGAGATGAAGTGTTGTGCCATTTCACACACAGTGTGCTTGGACCTGTCCTAAAAGGTTCTATCTTCACACAGTCGAGAACGTAGTGTTCAAGTGTGTGGCCATATGTGGCCACACACTTTTACTAGTTTTGTTTACATCTGCTTGAGGAACATACTGCCAGAGGTACTTATATCTAACCTTAATCTAGCGGTTACAACATCTTGTAATCTAGTGATCTTGTTACTTGCTCCATATACATGTTTCATGATACATCTCATCATGGTAAACTATGGATCGACTAGTGCCTGTTTGCACTTGTCTACTTGCGTCAAACTCATCAATAAGTTCTTTCCTAATTACAGTTTTAAGGTTTCTTTTGACAGACCCAAATTGTATTCAACGGTGTCTTTGTTAGACGCGAGTTTGGCGAGGGCATCAACTCTGTCATGTTTTATAGAGGCCTATGTGAGAGGATCAC
>NW_024755306.1:15000-51486 GCF_018991925.1 Homarus americanus
ACAGACACACCCCACACACACAGACACACACACACACACACACACACCCACACACACAGACACACCCCACACACACACACACACAGACACACTCCCAGACACACAAACACACCCACACACACACACACACCCACACACACACACACACCCACACACACACAGACACACCCCACACACACACACACACACCCCACACACACAGACACACCTACACACACACACACCCACACACACACAGACACACCCACACACACACAGACATACTCCACACACACACACACACACAGACACACATCACACACACACAGACACACAACCACACACACACACACACACTCCCACACACACAGACACACACCACACACACAGACACACAACCACACACACACACACAACACCACACACACACGCTTATGAGCCATTTTGAATATTTTGTGTAGTAAATTTTAACCCAACCCCGGTAATCCACAATGTCTACTGTAAATGTTACTTATTGTTTCTTTGATTTTTCATTTTCAATGACCCAAAAATAACATTAAAACTGCCTGGCCATCAAAGATGAACAATATTCCATCAGTTCCCCAATGTCATTTTGAGTATTTTCATTTCATGCCACTATAACCACACTAATATTTAATGTTTAATATGTCTCGGCCTATAAGGCTCGGGTGCATAAGACGCCCCAAATTTATTTAAAGTAGCTTTTGAGCTCTATTCGCTGTATAAGACCAGTACCTTCAAATATGTACTTCTACTCACTGACTCAGTAGTCCTTACCAACCATCCTGGTTTTTAAAATAAGGCCAATCTTACTTCAAGTAATGTCATCAAATGTTACCTGGCCATGTAGTGTAAACACTAGTCTGTACTCACCCCTGAAGATGTGAATCACACGAAAGCCGCTTTTGGGAACTTCGTGTTTTTCTTTCCTTGTGGTTATCAGCATATACCTAGATCACGGCACTCCACAGTGAATACTTATATATATATATATATATATATATATATATATATATATATATATATATATATATATATATATATATATATATATATATATATATATATATATATATATATATATATATATATATATATATATATATATATATATATATATATATATATATATATATATATATATATATATATATATATATATATATACAGTATTACTCATTAACGCCACATAATGCCATGAACTTTCACTTAACGCGATTTTTCCGTTGGCAACGCGAGGTCCGACGTTATTTTTGATTTTGACCACGCTGGCCCAACCCGGCCCGCCCGCCTCCCGCCTGCCTGGCCTCATTGGGTGTTGGCGCGTAAGGCGAGAGTGTGTCTTTGTTGCGTTATCACTGACGTCATATGACGTCTCGGACTGTGATTGGCCATGCAGCCCTACCCCCCTCTGCTGCTAGCTGTAATTGGCTTAAAGTATTATGACGTGACTACCCCGGAGAGGGAGGGAGGGAGGAGAGACGACGCTTGACCTAGCCGCGGCAGTTTCATCCCTCAAGGCCACGCCGTGTTAACGCGCATCCATTGTTCCGTAAAATGGCTTCCGCCGGACCACCACCCCCAGAGAGAAACCTTTCCTTACCTGGACCCAGCGGAACTAAACCAAAGAAGACACGACGTTCATTAAGCTACGAGCTGAAGTACCAAATTGTTCAAGATTTGGAGAAAGGAAGACGCCAAGTTGATCTCGCGCGCCAGCATGGCGTCAACGAATCTACGATTCGTACAATAAAGAAGGATGCAGCCAAGATAAAGGAGCACATGAAGCTCACAAAGTCTGCAGGTGCTTCAGCTATCAGGTATTGCCAGAACAGGGTGCTGGCAAAAGTGGAAACTTTGCTGGTGAGTTATTTGGTGCGTCAGGGGCGACGCAACATGGCGGTGGACACGCGCTCAGTGCAGGAGTACGCACGTGAGCTATACGCAGCAGTGACACGTAAACTGGGAATTGCAGAGCCCAAACCCTTCAATGCTTCCCATGGTTGGCTGCATAGGTTTAAGAGGAGGAACAAGGTCACCAACATCAGCATTGTTGGTGAGGAAGCGAGTGCTGACCGTGCGGCGGCTAGAGATTTTCCTCCGTTTTTACGTGAGATTATGGAGGAAGGACAGTACACTGACGACCAGGTGTTTAACATGGACGAATCTGGTCTTTTCTGGAAAAAGTTACCTTCCAAGACCTTCGTTGTCCAGTCTGCGAGCAAGGTAAGGGGCCGGAAGATGCAGAAGGAACGCATCACCGTCCTGTTTACCACCAATGCCTCCGGTACCTGTAAACCAAAGTTATCGGTGATTCACAAAGCCCGCAAGCCGCACGCCTATAAGAATATGGACATGAACAAGCTTAATGTCCACTGGCTAACCGCACGTAAGGCGTGGATGTCCTCTTCTCTGTCCCTCTTCTGGTTTGACAACTTTTTTGTTCCTGACGTGCAGAAATTCTGCGAGCAACAGAATGTTCCATTCAACATTTTGTTGCTCCTTGACAACGCACCTGGACACTCGCCCCTACTAATGGATCGTCACCCCAACGTAAAAGTGGTCTTCCTTCCTCCCAACACCACGTCATTAATCCAGCCCATGGACCAGGAGTTAATCTGCAACGTTAAAGCTGCATACTCGGCAAAGAAATTCAAGCTCCTGAACGACTCTACCAACACCAAGGATGAGTTGCGTAAGCTGGGTGACACCGACAGCGAGAGTAAAAGCGACGAGGACAAGGAACAAGAGGCGGCGACTCAAGAACTTCTCGCCAAACAATTTTGGAAGAAGTTTAACGTCAAACAAGCTGTAGACTTCTTGGTGGAGGCATGGGATCTGCTGTCTATTGCTACGATTCGTCACGCATGGAGACATGTGTTGCATGGCATACCAGGTGAGAGGAGGAGTGAACCTGTGACTGGTCAGGTTCAGACTGTTGCAGTAGCAGTGGACCTTGCCAGAGAAGCTGCGCTCAGTATTACAGCTGAAGGCTTCTCCGAGACCACCAACGAAGACATCATGGAGGTGATCAGAGATCCTGAAGTGACTGCCGACGAGATGTTGGAAGAAGAACCCGCCAGTGAAGAGGAGGAAGAAGGTGCGTCATTCTCCGAGGAACCTAGTTTAAGTCATAGTGATATTAAGTGTGTCATAGAATTAACAGAAAAAATTAAGTCCATCGTTTCCCGCGACACTGACGATGAACGCCATGACGTCTTCCATAACCGACTGGTGCAGGCTATGGAGCCGTACATCACGGTGTATCATGAAAACATCAAAGCCAGCCGTCAGCAAAGCATAACCGAGTTCTTCGCCCGCAACCCACCACAGCCAGCCCAAGGCAGTGATAGTGAAGGTGATTTTGAGGGATTTGTCAGGGAAGCCATGACAACTGTAAGTGACAGTGATATTGATTCACCTAGTAATAGTGATTCACCTAGTAATGGTGATTCACCTGAGGGGCAGTAATCTGCCCTCTGCCTCGGAACCAGCCTCCATCCCCGTATGCCGACCCATCTCTTCTACTACCGTGAGTGTTCCTCAAAAATTTTCGTTATTAAACCTATTCTTTATTTTTCCTATGTTAACCTTTATCTTTCCTAACCTAACCTCTTCTATATTACTTGTTTTTCATGCCACCATAAAGTTAAGATAGAATTTTTACTACAACATAGTTATTTGTCGTCAAAAAGTGGAGTTTGGGGGTCGGGCTGGGTTCTATTGGAATTAATCCCATATGTTCTGTTATTCACTTAACGCGGTTTTCACTTAACGCGGGACCCTCTGGGTTCAATTGACCGCGTTAAGTGGGGTACAACTGTATTTGAATATGTGAAAGTACAGTAATATTATAATGGTACACAAACTATTTAATATATATATATATATATATATATATATATATATATATATATATATATATATATATATATATATATATATATATATATATATATATATATATATACAGTATATATATACAGTATATATATATACACACATACATACATACATACTACATCCTTGACCACCGAAGGGTCAAGATGTACCTGGCGCTCCTCTCGGAGCAGCCAGATCAACTGTTAAGTTGGCCCATACCAACCCCCTCCCCTGAACCACTTCTCCCCACCGGAGTATCAACAGGTTCTCTCCAGAAGTTACAATTTCATTTGGGAAAGGAATGGAAAAAGTGTTAAACAGAGGTGAACATTGGTGAACAGTGCTTGAGTCAGTGAGAACAACTCAACAGTAAAAGTAGTATTCAAGTTAACCTTCACACAGTGAGGTCCCAGGTACCCAGTGATAACGGCCCGTGAGACCCAACAACCGGCGATGTGTTAATCCGTCTACGATAGGAAGGCCTGGGGCCACACCTCACTCATATAACACCATCTGTGAGGGAATTACTACACCACGTCAAGTCCCTCATAACACCATCTGTGAGGGAATTACTACACCACGTGAGGTCCCTCATAACACCATCTGTGAGGAATTACTACACCACGTCAGGTCCCTCATAACACCATCTGTGAGGGAATTCGTACACCACATGATGCCCCTCATAACACCATCTGTGAGGGAGTTACTACACCACGTGAGGCCCCTCATAACACCATCTGTGAGGGAGTTACTACACCACGTGAGGTCCCTCATAACACCATCTATGAGGGAACTACTACACATCAGGTCCCTCCTAAGTCCATCTGGGAGAGAGTTACTACACTACATGTTTGCTGTTCAACACCTACATTAATCTGAATGTTCACTGTATGTTCCTTTACCTTTCTCTAATGAAGGCTTTTGTTAAACCACCAATGTATGTAATAAGTCATTGATGTCCAATGTATATTTTCAGCCTTCGGGCTGCAGAACTTTTTCAATAAACCGTTAATTATTATTATTATTATTATTATTATTTATTATTATTATATACATACATATATATACATACATACATACATACATACATACATACATATATATATATATACATACATATACATACATACATATATATATATATATATATATATATATATATATATATATATATATATATATATATATATATATATATATATATATATATATATATACAGTATTACCTAGCTTAACGCTAGCGCTTTTAGCGTGCTTACCGATATGTGCCTCGCCAGAGCTGAACTTTCACTTAACGCTGGTTTTTCCACGATATGCCGGGTGTGTCCGGCTCGAGAGCTATTTTTAGATTAAGCCCACCCCCCACCGCCACCTGCCTGTTTTAGCTCATAAAATTCATACAAATTACCCAGCCAGAATATAATTTACATTGCTGGAATTCTTACAATATGATGAACATTTTGAATATAAACATCATAGATTTTGCATTAGACATACAAATTTTAGATATAATGTTTACTCTGAGTAAATATGTTATTATTTTTTGTGCAAAATATATGACATTTATATTCAAAATATTCCTAAACACAAAGGAATCAGCAATGTCAATTATTATCTTAACTTTAATTTGGTATTATTTATTACTAAAAGGTAAATATTCTGGTTTTCCCACATCTAGTGGGACGGTTGGTGGGGGTGGGGGGCCGACCGACCATCTGTTACCGTGTGAAGAATATTTTTTTTTATTAACTGAAGATATTTGTTTTAGCTCATAAAATTCATACAAATTACCGGTCAGAATATAATTTACATTTGCTGGAATTCTTATAATTTGATGATCATTTTGAATATAAACATCATAGATTTTGCATTAGACATACAAATTTTAGATGTAGCGTTTACTCTGAGTAAATATGTTATCTTTTGTGCAAAATATATGACATTTATATTCAAAAATATTCCTAGTCTACAAGGAATCAGCAATATCAGTATATTATCTTAACTTTAATTTGGTATTATTTAATACTAAATGTTAAAATTTAGTTTTCACAACATCTCTTGAAGGGAGGATTGGTGGAGGGGTAGGGAGGGTTGGGATCTGACAGTGGTTGGAAGAGGGGGAGGCAAGGTGGGGTGCTTTGATTGACAGATAGTGTGGTGAAGAATATTTTTTATTAACTGAAGATATTTGTTTTAGCTCATAAAATTCATACAAATTACCCGCCAGAATATATTACATTGCTGGAATTACAATTTGGTGATCATTTTGAATATAAACATCATAGACTTTGCATTAGACATACAAATTTTAGATATAATGTTTACTCTGAGTAAATATGTTATCTTTTATGCAAATATATGACATTTATATTCAAAATATTCCTAATCTTACAAGGAATAGCAATATCAATTGTATTATCTAACTTAGTTTGAAAATATTATTTATTAAAAATTTAGTGGTTTCCCAAAAGAATTTTTCAGAAGGAAGAGCCAACAGTGTTGTGTGTGAGAAGAGGGAGGAGTTGGGTCCATTATTTGAATGGACATTAACAGCGACTGTATTTCTCTATTTCTCTTAAGTATTAATTGTGTGCATGTACCATCATAAAATTAAGATAGTTATTTTTACTAGAACATAGGTATTGTGTGAGGAAAAAGTGGAGTTTGAGGATGGGCCGTTTCTATTAGAATTAATCCCATATGTTCTGTTGTTCATTGGCGTGGTTTCACTAACATGGTACCTGTGGGTTTTTATTGACGCGTTAATTTACTAATATATATAAATAAAAATAATAAAATAACAAAAACACCCAAATTGTCCCAGGACATTGTTGCCTCAACAAATATACAGTGGGGGAGTATGATCTAACAACGGATCCTACTACAAATATTCCTATAACAAGCGGTTTTACCTATAAAATTGAGGAATGCTATAACAGTGAAACTCCTAGAGCGAACATTATTTATTTATTTTTTTTCTTTACTAATTTATTGTTTTTATTACAAGTATTAATGATATTCTTTATTTCAGGGTTTAGATGCATATTTATACTTTTTAATCTTTACAATTTTATATTATATTTTTCAGTGTTAAGTGGTTGTATTTGGGGGCCTGGAATGGATTAATCCTATATATGACGAATGCTATAACGAACAAGGTTCTAGAACCAATTAGATTCGTTATAGCATACCCCACTGTAGTTTTATTATTTTATTCTGTGTTCTAAAAGACTGTGATTGTGAATATGATCCACCATTCATAGCGAGATGCAGTGTTCACAGTGACAACACATAGAGATACCAATATCTCGTCGAGGAGAACTGAAGAAAAAACAAAACAAGTCAAACTGTCTTGGACACCAACACTGGAGAGTGCCAGCGAGGTCATGACCGGCAGAGCAGCAACGAGATTCTTTTTAAATAATACTAGTCTGCCACAAGGGCATGATCACTCACACATCTTAGTTAATTTAGATTACAATAAGTAGATGTGATTATAAAGAAAGCCATCCCAGCAAGGGGTAAATTTCTATTTTAACCCCCTCCTACTCACCAAACAAAGAGGCCTATGCAAATGCAGTGGCAGGGGCTTTAAAGGGGACCTTGACACTAAAGCCCTGCCACAAAGACAAAGAAGAAATTATCATAATAATAATAAAGATTGTTATCATTATTATCAAGCAGAATATTAGAATTATTTCACATTGTAAACTGGGCTTAAGCATAAGAAGAATTTTACAGTCTGCAACCCCACAACAACAGTGACAGCTGTCAAGCACCGGTGTCCCACAGGTGTAAAGTACGTAAAAGGAAGAGGAAAGTTTGTGACATGGCATGAATAGGTGTAGGGAATCAGGGGCTATAGCCCCAGCATCACCAGGAAATTTGTTGATTTACAAAAGCTGCAGGCTGAAGTCTGATGAGCATTATGCAGGTCTGGGCCATACACTGTTTAGGACGGTGCTGAATGCCTGACTGCATAATCAAATTAAACAAGATGATTGAAAATCATAGGAGAATGAGATACCTAGAGAACAAAATAGAAGAAGCTAAATCTGTGTTGGTTGCCAAGCTGGAGCAGGTTGGGGAAAGAGTTCTTATTAAGACTGAGGAAGTAGGTGACAAAGCAGAGGAAGTAGTTAAGAAGAGCTATGCTCAGGTTGTAGCAGGGTCACAGAAGGTGACGGAGAGTAATGCAAGATCTGAACAGGTCCTCCAGTGGCTAGGGACTCTGCAGAAGTGTGTTGATGAGTTGACAACTAGTACACCTACTGATATGGAAGAAGAGGAGAAATGGGAACATTCAGAGCGTAGGAACAATATAATAGTGTTTGGAGTCCAGAAAGCCAGTCGGAGGAAGCTGAAACTAGGAAAACACACGACAAGTTGCAATTTCAGAATATTTATGATGAGGCTAGGGCAAAGGCAGGAGGACAAGCCCCATCCCCTCTCACACTAGTGAGAGAGGATAAGAAATGGGAAGTTATTCAGCATGCAAAAAACTTAGCAAGGAGCGATACATTTTGGGGTATATTCATAAACCAAGATTGCATGGTAATGCAGAGGGAACAACACAAAACCGCAGGTCCTTGAAACAGAGGAGGGAGGAGTTGATGAGAAGCTGGAACAAACGTACTTGGGTTATAGACAAGGGGAGGGTAGTGTGAACAAGAGCGCTAGAACAGAACCAGGGGACAGTGGGACACCCGCCATCCTCTCACTCCCACCCAGGAGAAAAGTGCTAAGTAAACAATGTCATCACTGACCACCCTGAGCCACAAGGGATGACAGTAGCGAGGCAGCTGCAGAGAATGGATGAGGCGAGGAATCAATACTAAAACCAGGGACATTACAGGGCATTTTCGGCCAGAATGTCATGTACTACACTAATACTGACATTCCTCAACAAAGAGCAGAATTTAACACTAATAGTGTACAACACCCGATATAATTAGGTGTTGTAGAACTGTTGTATAAAACAGGAGAATCAAACTAGAAGGAATGTGAGTTCAATAAGATGGATCACGACTCATTTACCAACGTTTCAAGAAACTTTAACAGAAGTTGTAGTTATTTATACTAAACAAGATCTTAAAACCAGCCAGGTGAGGTGCAGGAGAGAGATGTTTAAGAATGAAAGTAGTGTAAATTAAAATTAGAAGGAGAGAAACACCATTTTTTGGATGTATCCACAGATCCCAATTATATTATATTAAACCAGAAGAACTTAAGAGCCTTATTGACAATGTAACATTGCAAACCCTACCACCTCCTTGTAGTAGGACTTTAATTATGACAGCCAACTGGAAAATGAATCCATGCCAAAATGACCTAAATAATCCAGCCACTCTTTTATTGCGAAACTCAGAGAAGACAATTTTCTATTCAACATATTAATCGACTCAATACAAGAAGCAAACATCAAGCCGCTAGACCTCATCATAACTAACGAGAATTATGGTGTCAAGCTGAACACCTAGCCAATTAGCTGCGTCCCATATAACGTTGTCAGCTAGAAACAGTCCAGGTTCAAATATTACAAAGTGCGACAGGATGAGAGGAGATGAAAGTATACACTGGCCTGACTTACTAAGGGTAAAAGCTAAATGCTACACTTGAATATCACCCAGCCCAGTAAAATAAAACTTCTCGATAAACCATATAACTAAGACCAAACCCTCCAGAATAAATGGAGAACCACTACACATAAAACCCATTGGCGATGCAAAGATTAAGAAGGAATCACTATTTCAGAGACATGGATTAGAACCGAAATGATGAGCAGGACAGGATGATGATATACAGATCCAGGAACCAAACAAAATCAGAAATTAGAAAGGCTGAAAAAGGAGTTCAGAGGCAAATTGCAAGATTAGGTCAAGTCAAACCCCAAGACTTTTTACCCTCAACAAAGTCAAAACTTAAAAAATAAGAGTAGGCATATGGACCTGAAGGCGAAGATGGAAGTTATACAGATTCTGACTAGGATAAGGAGAGGCATTAAACATTTTTTTTTCAGTGGTGCTCCAGGAATGTGAACAATCACTTCCCTGCGTTTCAGGAAAAGCGGTTTGACACAGAGCTGACCACGGTGTTCTCAAGCAATTTATAAAAATAAACTATCAAAGCTAAAATTCACAAAGTCGGCCCAGATATTAATACACCCCAGAGTGTTGAAACTATGTAACAAGCTTGTGGAACCCCATAGATCTATTCTACAAATGCCTAGAGCAAAAGGTCACGATGACTGGAAGATAAGGCTATGGTCTATAATACAAGAGGTGATCGTCCTCCCACAAATAATTGACAGTGAGCCACTAACCTGCAAAATTATGCAAAGTATAAAGAGCATCATAAGAGATCACCCCGATGGAGTGTGAGCTCATTTAAGCAAGACTTAAAACAATAGATAGGATTCACGATATAATAGAAGCCAGTGCATGCCCAGTACCTTCCAAGAATACATATCAAATGACCCGACTACTCAGCCCCTAATAATCTGATCAATGGCAAAAAGAGGATAAAAAGGAAAATAATAGCTATCACTATTACGATGCGTCCATCTTTGGATGGATAAGTTAGGTTGGTTCATCTTACCTCTGATAAATTATATAATGTGGCAGTCCCTGTAAGTGTTTACGTGTATGTAAACAATCAAAATAGCACTGATGCCGATTAGTTTAAGGACAAAAGTCCCACAAATAATAAAAAAGGATGAAATTTCTCACCCATTCTTTTGCAAATTTCTTGAGGTAAGAAAGTTGTCAATAGAAAATTATAGAAAAGCACACTAGAACACATCTGATTTATTAATTTCTAAGAATACAGTACAGGGAGTTCTGCTATAACTCGCGTGTTTTGATACTTGAATTTGCTCCTAGCGATTTATGAATTGAACAATATTTGTATAACAGCGAAGCTTATTTGCTATACAAAGTTTTGCTTACTATTTCTCCAATTTTGTAGGTATTAACTGTAGATAACATATGAAGAATATCTCCAAAAAAGCCTGATGATGAATTCCGGTGATTATCGTAAAGAAAGGATATAACACTTGAAAAGCTCAATGTTATCAACCTCAAAATCACCCTTCTCCCCATCCAAGTTACATTCATATTTTTTCAGGTAAAAGTGTTAAATTTACTGTATGATTTCATTATTAGATATGAATGTAACATTTATTTAGACTGTGCTATCCTTTGTGTTAGGCTAAATACTAAATTTTTCGATTTCGAGTAATCTGCACCTAACCTATTTTCTCCATAAGCCTGTTTCTATTCACAGATTTTCTATAACCGTTTTTACAAGAACACAATTATCGCGTTATAGCAGAACTATCTGTATATCACAATCCATTTCCATCATGGCAGCTGTGATATGAAGCACTTTTAAAACAGGCAAAATAAATCAACAAAACCACTTTACTCATTATAGGTGAACAGGAAGTTCTCTCTTAACGTCGAGATTCGTTCCTGAAAATGACGTTATCACGAAACAACGTTAAGCAGATCAATTTTCCCATAAATACTATAGATAAAATATGGAGATGCGTTCCAGCCTCCTTTGCCACACAAACATTATATACAGTAGTACCCCGATTCCGCATGATGCGAATTGAACCCGGGTACAGCGTAAAGTGAAAGCAAAAAAGTGAACAACAGAACATATGGGATTAATTCCAATAAGAGACTGGCCGACCCCACACTCCACTTTTTTGACGACCAACTATGTTTGTAGTAAAAATATTATCTTAACTCTATGATGGTATGCACACAATTAATAATTAAGAGAAATATCAATAATATTAGTTTTAACACTTACATTAGTAGAAAAGATGGCGGGCACACAGGAATTGGGGGTTGGTCCGAGGCAGAGGGCAGATTATTGGCCCTCACCTGTATCACTTGAATCAATTGTATCACTATCCACCACATAGGCTTGCAGCCTCTTTGTCAAACCCTCAAAGTCCATATAAGTCCATATCCTCACTATCATCACTGGACTTGGGGCCGGCTGTGGTGGGTAGGTGAAGAACTCGTAATGTTTTGATGACTGGGCGACTTTGTACGCATCCTGCCCGCCGCCGCTTCCCATATAATGAGTAGATGCATCATGAAAGTGAAAGTTCGGTTCCGAGGCAACACAGAAATGAGAAATCGGAAAGTGAAACCGCCAAAACCGGGTAATACTGTACAGAAAATCATTGCCATCTCTGTAGAAAATAGTGCATGCATATACAATTACAGTACTAAGTTTGTATGGGTACTCACCAATGGGAGGAGGTGGGAGAGCGAGTGTGTGGTGGGTAGTGAAGCTGAGGAGGCGGATGGCAGGAGGGGAGGAGGTGGATGGTAGGAGGGGAGGAGAAGGATGGCGGGAGCGGAGGAGGCAGATGGCAGGAGCGGAGGAGGAGGGTGGGAGGGAGGAGGGTGGGAGCGGAGGAGGGTGGAGCCGGAGAGGCGGAGGGGAGGGAGGGTGGGAGGAGGAGGGCGAGAAGGGAGGAGGGTGGGAGCGAGGAGGGTGGGAGCGAGGAGGGTGGGAGCGGAGGAGGGTGGGAGGGGAGGAGGGTGGGAGGAGAGGAGGTGGAGGAGAGGATGGTGGTGAGCACTTCAAAATTATGCCTGTGGACACAAGTGAATGGTACTGAGCATACATAGTGCGGGTGAGAAGGATGACCTTTAAGAGAATGAGAGACAAGTGGGAATTTCAATCGTTCATATGTTTGGTTCCCAAAGTTTGATGGATTTCACCCTTAGAATCCTCTTAACTGCAGGGACTTTTTACATGTAGGTCCACAATTATTTGACCACTTAAGTGCAAAACCACTCATAATGAAGACACTTACAACGAGGACCCCTGTATTATAAAAAACACATAAAAGCACGCAATAATATCAAAGTGAAAGTGGATCCAATGTCAGTCATGTTGGTGTTCTCGAACCTACTAGTGATATCTCCGTTTGCTGGAACAACTGGTACAGAACACTTCCGGGAATAAGTGTGTTTCAGGTGACGAGGCAACTCTCTCAAAGCCGGAAAAAATTCCTCATCCCACCTAATTTTCCGGGTAACGGAAAAATGTTTTCGGAAGTTCCAGAAATTGCCCATTACATCATCTCTCGAACCCAGAAAAATATCCCCCATCTTCGGAATTTTCTGAAATTTTCTGGTTACTGAAATTTTCTCTGAAATTTCCAGAAAATGAGCCTCATTTTCATCTCTCAAACCCAGAAAAAGCCCCCATCCCCGGAATTTTCCGAGTATCGAGAAAATTTCTTGGAATGATCCGGAAAATGTGCCCCTCAGAAAAAAATTCCCAAAGCCGGAATTTTCCGGAAAATTTTGACTTTGGGAACGATTTTCCGAGAAAATTTGAATTCTGGCTACCGGAGAGTTTTTACTCTTCCTAGCTGAAACCATTGTTCTGAAATCTCTTAAATAAATCATTAGCTGAAATACAGTAGTTCAAACTTTTCCATAGCATATATCAATTCCTTAGGGATCTGTTCTTGGACCAATTTTATGGAACATAAATCTTGTCACTTTCTTAGTCATATTTTTTGTCGTACTCTGTCACCAGAGATTTTCATTCAATGAATTAAAATGTTTAACAAGATCCTGGAAATAAAGCACACCATTATTAACAGAGGTAAGGATTTGTTTTAACATCGCCTTCATTTTTTACAGGGTAATATATTTTTTGGCTGTATTTTTGTGAGCTTTGTTTATATCTGACCTTTATTTTCTTTGGAAAATCTCTTTATGAAAAAATATCATGAGACATTTAAAACTAACCAACCAAAGAGGCCTACCTAACCTTACTTAACTTCCGAGCCAGGGGACGAACCCCCGCCATATTAACCTTTCACTGCATTTCACGCGACTGCCATTTTATTCAGGCTACCGCCAGACGATTTTATTCAGTTTAGGGTAACCTCCCGCGCAAAAGGGTTAAAATCTATCTCGATTAACCCTTACGCTCATGCCACTCACTTGCCATTTTATTCTGCACCGTCAGATTTTATTCAGCTTAGGGTAACCTCCCCGGGGGAAAGGGTGAAACAAGGTACTTATTTTGATATCTGGTACCAATGAAAACAGCTTTGTTGAAGCATCATGGTGTAATTTTACGTTTTTAATAAATGTGAGAGTACGCTGGGACCGAGAGGGTCAGCTGTAAACAAAGAGATGACACACAATGACACTGGCAGCTTTTTTCAGAGAAGTATTTACGGTAAATAATTCAGCTTTAAACATAACCTCCAAAATAATCACTATCCAATAATGTTGAAAGGTAACGTAACCTACATCTAAAGTCCAAACATCAAAATATTAACTCTTTCTTAAGAAACTGGGAGTCGTTAAAATGATTCGTAACCTTAACATAAAGTACCCTAAATAATATTAACTGACACGTTGTTTTGTTTATATTACTGTATTTTCATCAGTTGATAATTATGATAATCATTTTTGTTTTGGTTAGGTTAGGGTGAACTTATATATAAACACTTTTTAACACATTTGCCATAGCTAAGACAGTGTCCGTCCACTATAAAACATAGTGAAATTGCTGCACTTTTAAATTCTTTTCTATGTAAAATCAGCTGCAGTGTATCTACCAACAATTACCAACACCACTACCAGAACTTCACAGAAAGCCTAAATTATCTATTAAATTCTTGGGTCAGTCTTTCATTTATGCCTGTGGCCACATTAGCCCAAAGGCTACCTATGCCTTGTTTTATTTTCTGCTTATACATTACATCAAGATGTCCCATATTTTAATGTTTAGTGTTGAAATTAATGCATAAACTTATCACTTATTAAAGTTTTTTTAAATAAGAAAGAGAAGGGACACTTACTACACTACTACACTCGACCAGTGTTGTTGAGCTCACAGCTGACTCATTCACTCGCTCACTCAAATTATATTATTCTTTTTTTTAATTGAAAGAAAGCATTGACAATTTTATGGTTTACGTCTACCATTTTATATAAATATTGAAGGTATATAATAAACTAGCAATGAAAGATAATGTAGTCCTTATGCGTCTCATTCCTTCAAATTTCAATTTCAATTGTTTATTCCTTGATAGAGGAAGCGGTCACTAGGTACCCCTGTACAATGACACCAGAAGTATCTGGCAAGTGTGACAAGTATATACAGTATAAATATTATAAAGGGGCTTACTAAAGCCTAAGGAAGGAAGGATATTCCTTTAACACATAATCAATATTATTTACAAAATATCTGGCCAGTATGGGAGAATCATCGTCAGGGGTCGGAGTGGTGGTCCAGCAGGCGTCACGGAAGCGTGTGTGGGTCTCATTCCTTTATTATAATTTTCACTTTTATCTTCTCCACTACTGATCGGTCAGGCGGTCGGTCACGTTTTAATTCTTTTTTTACCTTATCCTCTTCGCCACTGATCGGCTAGTTAGCCGCTTGGGCGATCGGTCACGTCTCTCATTACTTTTCCTCACGGACACACACCACGCACTGTTGGCAAATACTGGGCATACACCGGCTCCTGAATGTACCTGAACCCGCTCCAGTGTTGGTCAAGTCTTGTCTTGAAAGAGCTCACACTCGGTGCCGTCACAACACTCTGGTAGATTGTTCCAAGAGTTTACAACTCTCACCCGAAAAATGTTTGCCCTCACAGTTTTCTGGACTTGCGCTTCTTTAATCTTGAGCTGCCCTTTGGAGCGTCCGCCAGTTCCAAGTAAGGACACTCAACTGAGTAGTGCCCCTGAGATGCTTATACACCTCAACTAGGTCCCCCTTGCCCGTCTGTAGTATAAGCTAGGCAAGTTCAGGCGCTCCATCTCTCAGGGTAGCTGAGGTGCCGAAGTGCAGGCACCAGTCTGGTGGCCCTCCTTTGGACATTTTCAACCAACTGACAGTCCCTAGCATATCTTGGGGACCAGATGGGGTGACAGTACTCCAGATGGGGACACACTTCACTCCTGAAGATCGTTACGAGGGACGGACCGTCTAGATATCTGAACGACCTTCTTATAAGACCCAATAATTTAATTGCCTGATTTACCTTCTTCTCGCAATGCCCCAAAAACTTTAGCTGATTGTCAACATATACACCTAGGTCCTTCTCACATTCAGTCTCAACTAGTGCAGTTTCTTCATCCCGTTGGGACATGTGATACGCCTCCTTACCGTTGGTATGCCCCAGGTGCATCCTCTTGCACTTCGTGACATTGAATCTCAGCAGCCATTTCTTCGACCATTCCTGGAGCCCACAGAGGTCCTTCTGCAGCTCTTCACAGTCCGCTTGGTTCTTAATTTCCCGAAATAACTTGGCGTCATCGGCAAACATTTGTATGGAGCAGTGTACAACGTCAGGCATGTCATTTATGAAACAAACAAACAACAGCAGGCCAATACACTGCCCTGTGGTACCCCACTTGTGACAGGTACAGATGACGATTTCGTGCCATTAATCACTACACAATGCTTGCGGTCACGTAGAAAGTCTTCTATCCACGCTAGGACATTTCCCCGAATTCCATACCCATCCAGTTTGATTTTCAGCCTTTCGTGGGTTACACTGTCGAAAGCCTTGGCAAAATCTAGGTAAATATTGTCGATATTACCACCCCGTTCCAGAATATGGGTCCAAATATCCAATACCTTGAGCAATTGTGTTAAGCAGGAGCGCCCCGGCATAAAACCGTGTTGGCAATCCTTTACAAGGTTGTTTCGTATTAGATGTTCCATTGCGGCATCTCTGATAATACTCTCAAGTACTTTACATATTATGCTGGTCAGGCTCACCGGTCTATAGTTGTCCGTGGAGTGACGATCGCCCTTCTTGAAGATAGGACTCACATAAGCCGCTTTCCATTCACTGGGGACTCTTTGTTCATCCAGGCATTTACAAAACAGGATCTTCAGGGGCTCTGCAAGCTCGTTGCAACAACCTCTTAGCACTCTAGGATGCACCATGTCAGGTCCGGGACTTTTATGGACCTTTAGCCTGGACAGTTTATTTCTAATACCCTCTTCTGTGAACACAATGTGGGTCACAGCTGTGTCGAACCGTCTGTCCTCAAACGCAGGAAGGTTAGTTGCAGCCTCTCTTGTGAACACCGAGGGAAAGAAGCTGTTCAATGCCTCAGCTTTATCCTGGTCAGAATCTGGGTAACTACCAGCCACATGTCTGTTACTCCTACCGGTTTTCAATTTCGACTTTGCATAGCGGTAAAACGCCTTTGGGTTTGACTTGACCTCGCTTGCAACCAGTCTCTGTTACGCACTGTTGGCAAGTATTGGCCATGCACCGGCTCCTGAATGCACCTGAACCTGCTCCAGTGTTGGTCAAGTCTGATCTTGAAAGAGCTTAAACTCGGTGCCGCCACAACATTCTGGCAGATTGTTCCAAGAGTTCACAACTCACTCCGAAAAAGTTTGCCCTCACAGTTTTCTGGACCTGCGGCTTCTTCAATCTTGAGCTGTGACCCCTTGGTGGGCGAGCGCCCGCCAGCTCCAAGTCAGGACACTCAACTGAGTAGTCCTTTGAGATGCTTATACACACCAGTTAGGTCGCCCCTTGCCCGTCTGTAGTATAAGCTAGGCAAGTTCAGGTCCGGTGGACCTCCTTTGAACATTTTCAACCAACTGACAGTCCCTTGTATATCATGTCTCTGTTAGTACTGTTGGCAAGTAGTGAGCATGCACTGGCTTCTGAATGTATCTGAACTAGCTCCAGTGCCAGTCAAGTCTGGTCCTGATAAAGCTCACACTCGGTGATGTCACAACACTCTCTGGTAGGTCCCAAGAGTTCCCAACTCGCACTCCGAAAAAGTTCACCTTCACTTGAATGAGTAGTGTACTTTAGATGTTTATACACCTCAATTAGGCCCCCCCTGCCCGTCTGTAGGCAATTGCAGGCCTCTAATCTCACTGGGTAGCTGAGATGCTCCATACAAAAGTGTAGTATAAGGAGTATAAGGACGAACTCAGGGTTTTGAACCAAGCAAAACTAACTCACGTAAATTCCACGCATAAGAAAGGAAACCGAAAAAGCTATGACTGATGAATTTGTTTACTAAATGTTTGATTTAAAAGTACTCAATGTAATGTACTGTTCATGGCAGTCGCGTATCCCGCGGATACAACAACCCTTGCTTCCTGCTTCAGAGGTCCGTGGGTTGATTCCCGGGCGCTCCCGGTTTACCCAGCTGTAAATGAGTATCTAATTTGCAACTTGGGGAAGTGAAGGCGGCCAAGAGCAGTACCGATCATGCTGCCTCCATTTGTACCGAAAGCCAGTGTGTCGTATCCACGTTGTTCCCGTTACTCTCACCCCCTAAAAGTTTGACCTGACTTGTGGCATCTTCAACCCCTTTGACCCCTATTGGTGCGGGCATCCGCCCAGGTATAAACACTCGACCGAGTAATCAGGGGCGGATCCCAGGAATATCAAAAGGGGGGATGCAAGAAGCTGTGGGTGGGGAAACATGGCGAGCATAGCGAGCCCACTCAGCTGGGGAGTTTTGAATGCATGGGGGAGGGACGCTGTAGGCGCCAGATTTATTTACTTTTAACTGACCAGTATCATGGGCATTTTGAGGTCATTTTGAAACCATGTGGACTTGATATTAGGAGTTATTCTGGGGTCAATATTAATTATTTTTACTATACAACAATGCCTGAGTACAGTACTGTATTAAAGAAAAGGTATTGAAATTTTCAGATGAAAAGGGGGGTATGAACCCCCTATAGCAGGGGTTTTCAAACTATGGGTCCCGACCCTTCGCGGGGTCGCGAAATAAATAAATTGGGTCGCAAAATAAAATGGGTCGCGAAAAAATAAGAAAAAAATAAAATGGGTGGCGAAAATAAATCAGAAAATAAAAATAAATGCACCATAATTTAGGCTTGGTTATTGTAATGTACACTCCACAGTCTAGGAAGCGACTGCAAGGAGAGCATTTCCGATTCTTTCTTTACCCGTCATAGTCATCCGTTTTGCGCAGAAAAACTTGTAATCGTAGTTTTTCCTCGTAATCTAACCTAAGCTCATTTCATATCATTACACTTAGGTTTAATGGGTCGCAATTCAAATTGTTGTTCCTCTGTGGGTGCAAAACGTTTGAAAAACACTGCCCTATAGTACTGTACAAGTGATCGTGGGCCCTTCGTGCCCGGTGGCGAGTCCGGTGGTACAGTTTACCGAGGTTGTTATAATAATGGTCGTGGTTGTTATCATCACGGTCCTGGTTGTTATAATCAAAGTCGTGGTTGTTATAATCATGGTCGTGGTTGTTATAATCATGGTCGTGGTTGTTATAATCACAGTCGTGGTTGTTATAATCATGGTCGTGGTTGTTATAATTATGGTCGTGGTTGCTAAATCATGGTCGTGATTGCTATAATCATGGTCGTGGTAGTTATAATCATGGTCCTGATTGTTAAAATCATGGTCGTGGTTGTTATAATCATAGTCGTGGGTAAAAACTGTGACTACTTTCCCAGTTACACAAGGACTCGGGCCAACTAACTCTATGCAGTAAAAAAATTATATATATATATATATATATATATATATATATATATATATATATATATATATATATATATATATATATATATATATATATATAATTTCATTAGCCCAATAAAGCACGCGGACTTCTACATACAATCAACACCTCAACCCGCCATGAGATTAACTATGGAATTAGTTAATTTTCCTGATAGGAACATTCAGACGCTGCGTGTTGGAACTAGCTCACCCGGGATTACCATCCAAGACTTTTTGTGATCAATTTAATTCCTGCCTTTGATAGATCAGTCAAAGCATTGTTTGTGAAGTGAGTATTAGGGAATGAAACTGAGTTCGTAGTCCCAGTTTCAAACGTCAGTGTGTACAGTAACGTAATACAGTGAAATGGTTAAGTAGGCGGAATCCGTGACCTGGCGTGGGGTGGAGGTTGGCGGTTCGTTTTCAAACTGTCAATAAGTGCCTTGTACCTCACCCACACAGGTAGGTCATTCCACTCCATGTTTAACTCGCCATTATAAGTAATTTGACCTAATTAATAGTTTGATTGTGCAAGTGTTACAGTAACGTAGTTGATGTGCTTTGAGTGAAGTATTTTTACGTCCTTAACGTCCCTTTGAAACGTTGATGTTCGTTATCAACAGTCAGTAAGCGCCTCGTTCCTCACCCACACAGGTCCCGTCAGAACCTAGGCTGTCTGTAGCGTGGATGACACATCCACTAGTTTGGGGAGATGTCTGAAGACCAGTAGAATCGGTTATCTCCGTGAATCCCGACCGTCAGAAGCTCCACTACCACCTATGGCCCCCATAGCTGTCCAGTCTTCCCCGAACGCTCTGCCCACGTGGTGACCCCAGATCACCAAGCCCCACAAACAACTACCAGCCCCCCATCATTGGTGGATGAGTCCATAGCTCAGTAGGGCTATTTGTGTGGTTGTGTTATTCCACCGGAATCATTGGAGTTTGTTGGAAAGTGCCACGTGGTGATGAGACTCCCATGGCGGCCGCTTGAGTATTACTCCTGGGGTGTTGAGTGTTGTACGGGCAAGTGCCACTGGTTTTAATGGTGCTAAGGTGCTATGAGTTTATGCGTGTTATTGTGTATGTACCCCTAGTCGTGGTGTAAGTAAATTGAGCCTGAGGCTAGTACAAGGAGTTCCTATTTGGTGCATATAACGTCTTTTCTCATAACCTTTTTGTGTTTTAATAAACATTGTATTTGTATGTTGGGTCTATTATTCACCTTTAGTATTCACCGTTGTTCTTTCCCGAATGTTTGATACTATAATTACATGTACCCATGGGCCTTCTGCGTCACTCTATCTCAGGTCAGAGTATTAACGTATTAACGTAAAAGTTGTTATAAGAGTCCCAAGCTCTTATAAATGGTGGCAGCTTGTTCCCCGCTCTTATTACACTTGATAAAGTTACGGTTCTTACCTTTTCGGAATTGAATGGAGAGACCGTGTTATTTCTAATACTTTGTTGTCCAATTAAACCGTTCCTCGACGGTTTTCAGTGAGTCCTTGGGGAAGTGCAGATTCAGCTTACTTGGTTGGCTGGCAGAGGGGCGGGTGACGAGGGGAAGCTCGCTGCCCTTGGCATTGGTGTTGCCACTCCGGCAAGTGTATCCCATAGAAACATTACTGTTACTATCACTGTCACTGAAGTGTGACTCATGCAAGGTGTGGGATGCACTATGATTATCCGTATCAGAAATGTCTGTATCCATGAGAGAGGGGACGCCTCTTCTGGGGCGTTTACAACGACTCCCCCCCCATCGCTGGCAACACTTGTCGGCGAAGGGGTCGGGAGAGACTGAGGTGGCCTTTGTGTGACGATCGGGAGGACAGGAGCACCTATGGGCACACGTCTATCCCCTTACGTGGTCAGACCGCTACTGTTTAAGGACATTAAAAATCAATTTTGATAATCTACATGAGGTGGGTCAAGGTGCTCTAAAAACATTTAAAGTGTTACGTATACGTGTTTGTGAATGAATGATTGTTAGATCAGACCCATCGTCTGTTTATCAAAAGGCATTTTTTTATCAATCACAACAACCACGTCATGCCCCTTCTCTGTTCAGCTTTTTGCGCTAATGAACTCATTCTCATTTTTCATACCTTGAGCTTTGTGGCGTCCTTCTGAGGATCTACCAACAATCATCACCTTACGTTTGTCTGGGTCTAACGAAGAAGCAGCTCGTCTGGCCATTAGTGAAAGTTATCTAGATCCATTTGAAGTTGAATCTGTCGGAATATGAAATAGATATTCACATATAAACTGAAACCCTTTGATTCGTCAACACATTTTACTAACTTCGTTACTCGGGTCATTACCAGTCTTGTCCCAATGCTACAGCTCTCAAGTATATTTTCAAAGAAAATTCAATTGTGTATACATTTCATTCTGGTTACCGGTGTCTACAACAAGGAAGCAGTGTGAAAACAGGTAGAGCTTGAAGACCTATGACCAATTCTAGCGTGGTTGAGCTAGCCACTGTATTATTAGTTCATATAAGGCTTTCAACTTGTGACTGGAGACTTTAATCACTCATGAATAAGTGTTAAGTACAGTTGATCTCTACAATTCATATGGCAGATGTGACGTGTTCAACCACTGTGTAGTCTAGCTGAACCCAACATTAACTAAGGCAGCCTACAATTAAAAAAACTAAACCTAAGCTATTGTAGACTTACATGTAGCCAGTGTATACCTGATAAGAGTCAACGTGTTTACTGTGTATAACTGTACTTGGTTTTCAGCAAAAGCAGGAGTAATTTTCAGCTCCTACACAACATAAACACACAACACACAACTTAATACAAACATACAACACAACACAACTTAATACAAACATACAACACAACACAACCACAACTTAATACAAACATGCAACACAACACAAGACTTGAGAGTGTCTACTATGACTGTTCTGAGTCTCGTAAATCCTCAAATCCCTGCACCTCTCCCCATCTGACAAGACCTGTTAAGGGAGACGCAGTAAGCTCCGCCTACATTGTTCTAGCCCCGCCTCATACTTCGGTTTAAAACACCTTAACTCTATGAAGTCAAATTGGCAATGAGTAGGTCATTTGTATAAGCAATGAAAGACTTGGAGAGACACTTGTGTTTTGGATGACTAACAACTAGTCCAGTACTCAAATGAATCAAATCGATGAACAACAGCCAGTGTACCAACATCATAATGGTCGCCATGTTACTAGGCGATTTGAGATATACTGGGCGGGATGACCTACAGATCTCATAATAGAACAAGCGTTAATGAGGAGCTTCAAGATATCAGGTGCGCTGACACATGGACGGGGGTCGTCTGACACTGAACGTCTAGTGAGGCTGCTTCCCAACAGAGGTCAGCTATCAGACAAGCGAACAACAAAAAGAAATGTCTGTTTCAACACTGGAGAAAGAGATATCTGACACACAAGAGCTTCCTGATTTTCTGATTTCGTGGAATCCTTTCCGTGAGAATCAAGCACTATGCAACCTTGTCACAGGTGTAACAACAGATGTTACAGTCAACAGAGATTGTGCTAGAGAGAATGACAGTAAGATCCAGCAAAACATGAGTGGGAAGAATGTTGCCAAGTATTCTTTCAAAAAGAAATATCAGGTATTTACGCTTATGATTATCAGTGCAGATGAGAGAGGTGATCAACGGGGACCCTCAGCTCCCTGCAGGTAACCTCAATGATAATCTGACAGAGGTGTTCCAATATGAGCTCTGTAGCTACCCACCTGCAATCATTGAGACAAAAAGCACCATGGCTGGCAAATCAAGCTTTATTGGGAGATGCAGTTTGGAAATCGATGCCTTCTGATATACCTTCACCATCACCAGGTGCCCAGCACATATTGTAACGAGGTACAATGCTCCACAAAATCCCTATGAATCGCAGCTCAACATATGATGTGATATTTCAACAGTACACCAGATAAGTCACATCTCACTGCGGTAGAGCAGCTGTTGTGTTTGATGGATATCTACGTGAGCCATCTACTGAGGATATACCACACGAAAGATGAGTTGTGATGATGTTGGAGCAATAGTTGCTATCATGAAGCCAAAGTACAGTTCCCAGAAGAACCGAGAGTCGTTGTTTCATCAGTGACTGATCCGGGAAATTTGATGTTGAAAAGCAAACTCACAAACCACACTAATAAAAGTAAGTGATTGGGATCACACTTCATATCCTTAATTAGATGTTAACACTTTAATGCTAATGTTACCACGACGTAAGAGAGATATTAAAGAAAAGAAGATGTCTATTTTGCTGCTATCTCTTACGAAAATTACTATAATGTGAAGGGGGGCGGGACACAACGGAAACTTTGCTGATTTAGGAGTACACTGCTATTTAAAGTTGGAAAACATTGCTAAACTCCTTGGGAGTAAATAAATGCATGACCAGGCGACTGAGACAGACCCGGTGTCACGTGTTGAGATTTTCCCTCACTGAGAATGTTCTGCGCATGTGCAATTCGATTAAAAGCTAACCTAACCTTACCTAACCTAATTTAACCTAATTTAACATAACTTATCCTAGCCCAACCTGACCTGACCTGACCTGACCTGACCTGACCTAACCTAATCTCTTATTCCGAGGGTTAATCTTAGCACACCTCAAGCTTTCAATGATGTTTTGATAGAACTACGCACGTCCAGAACATCTTCTCAGAACCCCATACTGGCACAGCTGCCAACAGGTTCAAACCCAAGCCTGGAATTTCCTGCGGGGTAGCCCATCTTCCGGCTGATGCCTGCTTTGTACATGACTGTTAATGCACAGATAAAAGTTATAGGTGATGATTTACTTGGTCAATTTGTTTCAGAAAGACAAGCATTTTGAAGCGAGGGAGATTGTAAGAGGATGAAAACACAGAAGAAGGCAGAGCATTCCACAGTTTTGTGGAGGAAAGAAGGACCTGCTTTAACGCGTTATTTTAGTGTGACCGACATCCACACAGAAACGGTGGGCACTACGGGTAAGACAAGTGGTACGAGCCCACGGTCTAGCCGGCGGTACACAGGATGCTAAATCCACTGAACATTGCCCGTTAAAGTACCTGTAAAAGACAGAGAGTGAAGCAACATTGTGCAAGAGAAAGGGAAGAGAGATTATGTGAAAAGGAGTGATAATACAGAGTGAAATTACCGGTCACCTTTAGAGAAGAAGTGAGAAGCTGGAAGTGTTGTACAATAATAATTGCTCCTCGTAAGTCTATTATTTTAGATTAAGATACATATAGCCAAGCGTATAGAACAAGTTAAAGAAGTTTCCTTGTTAATGGGGCAATATTTCCTCTTCGCCTCAGAAGTGAAGAACGGCTGGTGTTCTCTCAGGTGTAGCTAATTTAGTCATGGGGCCACACACTAATTACAGTTACGAGTCATTACATCGCCAGGGGCTAAAGTTTAACCGTCGACAGAGGGAGAAGAGGATAACTTATGTGTCTGTGAACTTAATTAATTCAAACCTGGCCTACCTCAATCAGTTAAATGACTTCAATATCCTGTCAGGTCACACACAGGCTACGGTGCGAGGTAAACTGCCTCGATGCTATCCTAAAATACATTTTGAGTTGTTCTTGAGAACCTGACATAACGAGTAAATCTACACTGTCTTACACAACGCTATTCTTCTCCATATGTTATACAACAATTGTGTTAAGATTGTGGGTTGTCGACCCACAGAGTGAACCACTCATTTTGGGCTGGTCCACGACTGTTGTATTGGCCCATGACTGTTGTGCTGGTCCACGTAATACTTAAAATTATTCTCTCAAATGAGGACTTTTTGGTTCACTTTTCTATCTTCACTTGCTCTCTAACGTACTGACAAGATGCGTTGTCGACAGTTCGTTAACGATTATTGATGTGTGGGAGTTCCCGGCCACTGAAGACAGACATCAAGACGTTTCTGTATTGTTTGAGGACCCGGATACAGAAGACCGATGTGAGGATGTCGGGCCTCTCATGAGTTGTGCAACCAGAACTTAGAGCAGATTTTATCAATGTAGCTTACTGGTTGGCGGAATGAGGTGCTTTGAGTTAATCTCAAGCTTTCCATTATGTAATTGTTTTTCTTCGTATTCGCCAATTAGGAGTAATATAAACAATTAATCTTTGATCTAAAATGATATCCGAAGCAGGAAATTAGACAATTATCCTGTGAAACACATTGATAACGTAGATAAGGTAGAACCTGCAGTACTGACAGTCATCACTAATGTAGCACATCCAGTGCTGACAGTCATCACTGAGGAAGAACCTCCAGTGCTGACAGTCATCACTAAGGTAGAAGCTCCAGTACTGACAATCAATCATTGAGGTAGAATCTCCAGTGCTGATAGTCATCACTGAGGAAGAACCTCCAGTGGTGACAGTCATCATGAAGAACTTCCAGTGCTGATAGTCATCACTAAGGTAGAAGCTCCAGTACTGACAATCAATCATTAAGGTAGAACCTCCAGTGCTGACAGTCATCACTAAGGTAGAACCTCCAGCGCCACAGTCATCACTAAGGTAGAAGTTCCGTACTGACAGTCATCACTAAGGAAGAACCTTCAGTACTGACAGTCATCACTAAGGTAGAAGCTCCAGAACTGACAATCAATCATTAAGATAGAACCTCCAGTGCTGACAGTCATCACTAAGGTAGAACCTCCAGCGCTGACAGTCATCACTAAGGTAGAACCTCCAGTGCTAAGAGTCATCACTAAGGTAGAACCTCCAGTGCCAGTCATCACTAAGGTAGAGCCTCCAGTGCTGACAGTCATCACTAAGGTAGAACCTCCAGTGCTGACAGTCATCACTAAGGTAGAACCTCCAGTGCTGACAGTCATCACTAAGGTAGAACCTCCAGTGCTGACAGTCATCACTAAGGTAGAACCTCCAGTGCTAAGAGTCATCATTAAGGTAGAACCTCCAGTGCTGACAGTCATCACTAAGGTAGAACCTCCAGTGCTAAGAGTCATCACTAAGGTGACCTCCAGTGCCGAGAGTCATCAGTAAGGTAGAACCTCCAGTGCTGACAGTCATCACTAAGGTAGAACCTCCAGAGCTGACAGGCATCACTAAGGTAGAATCTCCAGTGCTGACAGTCATCACTAAGGTAGAACCTCCAGAGCTGACCGGCATCACTAAGGTAGAACCTCCAGTGCTGACAGTCATCACTAAGGTAGAATCTCCAGTGCTGACAGTCATCACTAAGGTAGAACCTCCAGAGCTGACCGTCATCACTAAGGTAGAACCTCCCCTGAAGACCTGAAACAGTGCTAAGGATAACTTTTAGTTTTGTTGGTATAACTTAATGGAATTTAGCTCATATGAAGTAAAATTTGTCCTGTTCATTCAAAATAGCGCTTACTATCGTTAGACACTACATCAAAAATTTACCAAAGTTTCGTTCGGTAAAGTTAAGTCTGGTTATATTAGTAATGGTGCTGATAATGTTTGTATTATGCATATTTACATGGTCATCTCTGAATACACACCAGTTGGAATCTTCGGAAAGTTATACATGATTGGGTATATGGATTAATAAGCAGCATAAAATGATGTATAGCCTTGTGATTCTTAAGAATAAACCGTGCATATGCATGTGTGTTTTTATGTGCTTGCATATCCACGTATGTGCGTGCATGTATTTTGACTGTACGTTTTTTTGTGAGTGTGTATTATCAATTCAATTTTATATGAACGTGTCTTTTTCATGTAAGTGCGTAATTGTCTGTATTTATATATGTTTTTATATATGAGTGTTTATTCAGGTTGTGAGTATAAATTTTAATAAGTATATGCTTATGTATTCAATATAATAACTAACCTAACCAAACCTAACACAACAAAAACACAACACAACACTCGAGGAGTTAGTTTTTCTCTGGTATTCACAAGAGTCACGAGTGTTGCTTGCTGTCTCACCGACATTATTTACCGAGGCACCAACACTATCTACCGAAGCACCAACACTATCTACCGAAGCACCAACACTATCTACCGAAGCAACACTATCTACCGAGGCACCAACACTACCTAACGAGGCACCAACACACTCTACCGAGGCACCAACACTACCTAACGAGGCACCAACACACTCTACCGAGGCACCAACACTATCTACCGAGGGAACACGCGTCTCGAGCAGCGAGTAACCTACACATGCAGTCTTAATGGATCACACATGTTTAATATAGGTTTAGGCAAAGGGATATGTAGTGTTATGTTTGTGATGTGTCATACATAGTGATCTATAGCCAAGATTATGGTGTAGTTTCAGTGGGTGTATAATGTAGCCTCCGTGGGTGTATGATGTAGCCCCCGTGGGTATGATGTAGTCTCCGTAGGTGTATATATAGCCTCCGTGAGTGTATGAAGTCGCCTCCGTGGGTGTATGATGTGTTACGCTGGTTAATTCCTCAGTTAACCAGGTTGCAACACATATAATATAATTGGGTTTTTGGTAACGAAACCCAATTGAAGTTTCTTGTTTTATTATAAAAGTATTATGTTTATAATTCCTGAGTGTATATCAACAGTAAGTTCCACTATTTATGAATGAATGAGAAAGAGGACGGCATTTATGTAATATAAACGTGGATCAACGTCCCTGATATTAGTTGATGTGAGTGACTGCTGAGTAGATAACCCATCGAGGAGAACGGTATGGGTACGCTGTTCCCCTCGAGGAAGACGGAGCCATCCACTGCGGCTCTCAAATAACGTCTTCCTCTAGTCAGGATATCAAACTACCGCTCGCCAGGTGGCCAGAGCCGGCTACTTACGCCTTTACTCAGCATGGTATGACGCAGCTTCCCGTGGGCACACCTTATCACGTGCATTGAAAATGTCACCTCATAGCCAGTGGAAAGTTACAGAGGATGAATCTGAATATAAATCAGATGTAAGTAACCAATTTATATAATAATCTGTTGATGAGATAGGGGCCATTATTAATGTAGTCTTCATAGGTGTATGATGTAGTTCCATAGGTGTATGATGTAGCCTCTGTGGGTGTATGATATAGCCTCCGTGGGTGTATGATGTAGCCTCCATGGATGTATGATGTAACCTCCGTGGGTGATATGGGTGTATGGCGAAGCCTGTGGGTGTATGATGTAGCCTCCGTGGGTGTATGATGTAGCCCATGGGTGTATGATGTAGTCTCCGTGGGTGTATGATGTAGTCTCCGTGGGTGTATGATGTAGTCTCCGTGGGTGTATGATGTAGCCTCCGTGGGTGTATGATAGCCTCTGTGGGTGTATGATGCAGCCACCGTGGTAAGGATGTAGCCCCGTGAATTTATGATGTAGCTCCGTGGGTGTATGATGTAGCTCATAGGTGTATGATGTAGCTCCGTGGGTGCATGATGTAGCCCACGTGGATATATGATGTAGCCCCGTGAGTACATAATGTAGCCTGTGGGTGTATGATGTAGCCTCCGTGGGGTGTATGATAGCCTCCATGAGTGTATGATGTGTGCCTGTTGGTGTATGATGTAGCCTGTGGGTGTGTATATGATGTAGTCTCCGTAGGATGCGATGTAGCCTCCGTGGGTGTATGATGTAGCCTCCATAGGTGTGTATGATGTAGCCTCCGTGGGTGCATGATGTAGCCTACGTGGATGTATGATGTAGCCCCCGTGAATATAATGTAGCCTCCGTGGGTGTATGATGTAGTCTCCGTGGGTGTATGACGTAGCCTCCGTGGGTGTATGACGTAGCCTCCATGAGTGTATGATGTAGCCTCCGTTGGTGTATGATGTAGCCTCCGTGGGTGTATGATGTAGTCTCCGTAGATGTATGATGTATTCTCCGTGGGTGCATGAAGTAGCCTCCATGAGTGCATGATGTACTACATTGATGTAGCCTCCGTGAGTGTATGATGTAACCTCCATGAGTGTATGATGTAGCCTCCATGAGTGAGATGGGAAGCCCGTGGGTGTATGATGTAGCCTCCGTGGGTGCATGATATAGCCTCCGTGGGTGTATGATGTAGTGTCCGTAGATGTATGATGTAGCCTCCGTCGGTGTATGATGTATTCTCCGTAGATGTATGATGTAGCCTCCGTCGGTGTATGATGTATTCTCCGTAGATGTATGATGTAGCCTCGTCGGTGTATGATGTAGCGTCCGTGTGTGTATGATGTAGCCTCCGTGAGTGTATGATGTAGCCTCCGTGGGTGTATGATGTAGCCTCTCCTAGTGACCTTATTTGCCCGTTTTTCTTTGTTTTATTAACTGCCCCAAACCTTTCCTATTTCTGTTGTTTTATGTATTAGTCTTGTTTGTCCTGTTCAGTCTCCCAAGTTGCTAAAGTTTCCCACTTCTCCGCAAAACATGACTGACAGGGCTCGTATACTGTACCGTAAAGTGTCAAGCGGGATGAAAAAAATTTGTTCCTTGGTTATGTTAGGTTAGGTTAGGTTAGGTTATTAAATTGATCTTCTCCTTCCTGTGTTATTTATATCACTGGGACTCATTGTTTGTCTGTCATCTGCTTTCATAATGACCACGTAGTGACTGTATGAGTAAACAGCGGAGACGGAGAGTGTAGTGACTGTATGAATTAACAGTGGAGACGGAGAGTGTAGTGACTGTATGAATTAACAGTGGAGACGGAGAGTGTGGTGACTGTATGAATTAACAGTGGAGACGGAGAGTGTGGTGACTGTATGAATTAACAGTGGAGACGGAGAGTGTGGTGACTGTATGAGTAAACAGCGGAGACGGAGAGTGTAGTGACTGTATGAATTAACAGTGGAGACGGAGAGTGTGGTGACTGTATGAATTAACAGTGGAGACGGAGAGTGTGGTGACTGTATGAGTAAACAGCGGAGACGGAGAGTGTAGTGACTGTATGAATTAACAGTGGAGACGGAGAGTGTAGTGACTGTATGAATTAACAGTAGAGACGGAGAGTGTGGTGACTGTATGAGTTAACAGTGGAGACGGAGAGTGTAGTGACTGTATGAATTAAGTGGAGACGGAGAGTGTGGTGACTGTATGAGTTAACAGTGGAGAGGAGAGTGTAGTGACTGTATGAGTTAACAGTGGAGACGGAGAGTGTAGTGACTGTATGAATTAACAGTGGAGACGGAGAGTGTGGTGACTGTATGAGTTAACAGTGGAGACGGAGAGTGTAGTGACTGTATGAATTAACAGTGGAGACGGAGAGTGTGGTGACTGTATGAGTTAACAACAGGAGAGACGGAGAGTAGTGACTGTATGAATTAAGTGGAGACGGAGAGTGTGGTGACTGTATGAGTTAAAAGTGGAGACGGAGAGTGTGGTGACTGTATGAGTTAACAGTGGAGACGGAGAGTGTGGTGACTGTATGAGTTAACAGTGGAGACGGAAAGTGTAGGACTGTATGAGTTAACAGTGGAGACGGAGAGTGTGGTGACTGTATGAGTTAACAGTGGGACGGAGAGTGTGGTGACTGTATGAGTTAACAGTGGGGACTGAGAGTGTGTTGACTGTATGTGTTAACAGTGGGGACGGAGAGTGGTGACTGTATGTGTTAACAGGGGACGGAGAGTGTGGTGACTATGAGTTAACAGTGGGGACGGAGAGTGTGGTGACTGTATGCGTTAACAGTGTGGGGACGGAGAGTGTGGTGACTGTATGAGTTAACAATGGGGACTGAGAGTGTGGTGACTGTATGTGCTAACAGGGGACGGAGAGTGTGGTGACTGTATGCGTTAACAGTGGGGACGGAGAGTGTGGTGACTGTATGCGTTAACAGTGGGGACGGAGAGTGTGGTGACTGTATGAGTTAACAATGGGACGAGAGAGTGTGGTGACTGTATGTGTTAACAGTGGGGACTGAGAGTGTGGTGACTGTATGCGTTAACAGTGGGGACGGAGAGTGGTGACTGTATGAGTTAACAGTGGGGACGGAGAGTGTAGTGACTGTATGCGTTAACAGTGGGGACGGAGAGTGTGGTGACTGTATGAGTTAACAGTGGGGACGGAGAGTGTGGTGACTGTATGAGTTAACAGGGACGGAGAGTGTAGTGACTGTATGCGTTAACAGTGGGGACGGAGAGTGTGGTGACTGTATGTACAGTGGGGACGGAGAGTGTGGTGACTGTATGCGTTAACAGTGGGGACGGAGAGTGTGGTGACTGTATGCGTTAACAGTGGAGACGGAGAGTGTGGTGACTGCATGAGTTAACAGTGGGGACGGAGAGTGTAGTGACTGTATGCGTTAACAGTGGGGACGGAGAGTGTAGTGACTGTATGAGTGTACCAACGACCCTGTCCCTCTTAATGAATGATGCAGTCAAAAGATAACACATCATGATCCAGCTCTTTGTCAATAGAGAAACTTAACCCTTGTGTCCCTACCATAGTCGGTGTACCATCAGTCGCAACAGAGATTGTGTGGTTGGTCTGTATTTCTTTTTTCAAACAAGTCATGATAGCTGAAACAGTATCTCCCCCTCTCCCCATTTGACCAGCGACGTGCTGTGGGTCTCCAGAATTCACATTGCTGCCAAAAGAGCAACTTGTGGTTCCTATACTTTTTCCGGCGACTTAAACTATTTTATGATTCATGACGTGGCGTTATAAGTTTCTTTGGTAATGATTATGTCCTCGGAGCTACCCTGAACATGACAGGGAGATCTTTCAACTGGAAGAATCTGTCCATCATAAAAGTTAAAATTAATATAAGTGGGCCAATGAGTGACCTTTCTATTAGTAATCCAGATCAAGACAAAATCATTCTCAGACCCCGACACATTAGAAGCATGTAAATGTCTTTTCAAAATTCTACCGAATCCTGAACTAAGAATAAATTGGTTATCAAACTTTCCTGAGACAAACTCCCTAAGTATCCCCGTGTTCCGTTGACCCGAAACCAAATGGTGAGACAGGGTCCCCGTTTCCCATTTAAGATGTGTGTCGAACTAGTTTGGAAGCCCTGACATCACGATTCCAAACTTCCTGGCATCAAGATAAGAGGCAGCCAACCAGTGCACCTGGTCATAGTCCCGCGCTCATGTCAGGCCGATCCGTCTAGCCCCGTGTCTCCTCCAAATGACTTCTCTTTAAGAAAGACAAATAAATCGTCAGACAAAATAGAAAGATAAATAAAAAAGGGAAACGTTAAGAGCAGTAGAAGAGGGAATGAGTCACACCTATAGCTGTGTTTCACCAGTCCAGGAAATTGAATACAAAAACGAATCTCGAGATCTGTAATGTGAACCAAACAAACAGGTTTGGTCAGGAAGACTACTGGTTAAGATCGTCTAAAAATATACAACTCTTTCACCAGCGAGAGTCAATGGGTGGAGTCCGCAGTAATTATGAGAACTCTTCACCTACACTCACCCTCTCCAGCAGCCAGAGGGGTACAACATTCTAAACGACAACAATACGAGCCATCTCTAATGAAAGACTAATTAGAAGCCTCGTGATAATTATACCCATTATAGATCATGGATGGAAGGACTTTTCCTTCCATTAGTGTAGCATTAGGGGTCATGGTATACAGACACAGTAACATCATGTCGTCGAGTTAACGAGTTGAGCTCAATGAAAGCAAAGCGAATTTCCCTCTGGAGCGAAAGTCCCGGAGTTTCTTCATTACACTTTGGTCCCGCAGGTAAATAATGTGATTATGTGGGGAACCTCAGGTTTAGTGGAGTCTACAGGGAGTCCAATGTTGACCCTTATGAAAATACTTGCAGTAAAAAACTCAAACCTATCTCAGATACCTCGCAGGCCCTTGAAGGATTAACTTACTACTTAAACCTGAAAGTCACGCGTAGGCACCTATACTGACCCAACACAACCGCCTGCAGGAGATCTTTATATTCAGGACCGCTAAAAGCCAAAGCATTGTTGTACGTGACCCCCAAACCAAATCCTTGTGAAAGCTTTCTTGGAATCACTAATCAACACACACCTGAGACACCAGTAGAAGACTAGTCCCGGCCCCTGTTCCAGGTACTGTACTCCCATGCAATCCACACTTGTTAACGCCAACACGTCGACTCGGACTCGGAGAGAATCACACTGATGTCTAAATCAGCCTTACGAAATGATTTTAATGATCGTTAATATAACACCTACTAAGTTGATGTAATTCCGAACAGGTATATCTAAAGTGTCATAATAAAACAGAGGTCCAGCTCTCGTCAGTAGTGAAGGAGTGTAGTGGAGAGCAAATGTTACTTGACTATTCTCGGTGGGTGTCACTAGGTTGGAAGCGGGGTCACACGCCACATTGACCCGGGTGTCACGAGGCCGGGAACGGGGTTACACGCCACAAAGTTCAGGGAAAATTACGCTCGAGTTTTAAATCGAGAAATTTTTATTGATAATGTAAAAAAAAAAATCTGAGATAAATGTTTATAACCACTCCCTGTCTACCTTACTGGAGTGTTACATATAACCAGATTACTTGAGCTGAACTCCTGTATCAAATGTGCCATTTGTGATCTAGCTATTTTTCTCCGATTATTGCAAGTTTATGTAGGTGGTGGAGAACTGTTTCACTCGAGATCAGTCAACCACGACCTTCACAGTCAGCAGCTGCATAAGTTCAGACTACGAGGTTGTGATTTCATACCGAAGGAGCATCTCATATTTTGAAGAGATTCAAACTAAGGGTTCCAGCGATGACAAATCTCCAGCCAATGGACCCTAAAACATTTTCAAGAAAACTTTCCTTTCCATTGCCTCATTAGCATCCCACTTCCCAAACTTGCTCCCCAAAGTGAGATAAATGAACTAGACAGAGGGTGGCACCTACTACCGAAATCACATAAATGTCTAATATTGCTGGTTGAAAAAGGTGTTGATTCACTGTTATTCATATTAGTTGGAAATTTATTAAAACAATATTGTGTTTGCTTCACTCTAGCGCAACTGTTCAGCGGATGTTTTCACAAATTAGTTTAATGAAAACAAATTATGAAAAACCAACTGAATAATGTGCACACTGAATGGGTTGTTTCATGCCATGAAATATGTGTAACAGTCGAGTGGATACAGTGCTCACCTCCTGTTCCATAGGTGGGTAGTTCGATCCCCGAGCACTCCCATTTCAACCAGCTGTAAATGGGTATCTAAGTTTACAAATGAAGGTGTTTGAGTGCATTCCCGACCATGCTGCCTGCTTGTGTTCCGAAGACTTAATATACAGTACAGTGTGTTGTATCTGTTAGACACTGTCCCTAAGAAAACATTCGTCAAATTAAGGAACACTCACAAAAACCACAAGACTCGCCAAATATACAAAACTTAAAACTCCAAACAGTATCTGAGTAAATAATAATATCTCATTATTGCTATATTTAGAAATTAATAGTATTGTACTGTCCTACTATTAATAGTAAGAAGACATTGCATACATATTAATAATGTTTACAGTAAGTAAATTTCACATCAAAAGGGAAATTAATGCCAAGCACCATCTCAGGCCCTCTGTCATGAATAAAAAAAAGAAACAATATCCTGACCACAAAGCAGTTTCTCGTTGGTGTCGTAAGTTCTGAGGAATAGGAAGTGTCATAAAGAGAAGAGGGAAAGTCCACAGACAGACCTCGAGTATCTGAAAAAAAAAGTTAAACAAATCAGACAATCGTGTAACAGAGCCCATGTTATCACGTCATAGTTTATAGCTCGGAACATCAACAACTACGATCCAGAATACTGAGTCTTTGACTCCGAGAGTCATCATGTTGTAGCGGAAAAAGTTCCCGATTCTCCAATTGTTTACGTTTGGTGTAGACCAGTGGTTCTCACTGGCCATGGCCCCCAAGGGAGCCACGGCAAGAATTTAGGGGAGCCACGGAGAGCTGTTATAAATTGTACATTTCCAAATAATGTTGGGAATCTGAATTAAACAAAACTAGTAATACTTATTTTGACTTGGCAGAAGAGAATTTTCATCCTTTTTTTTCATTTTGTTTAATCATAACGACAATACAATTTTAATCTTTACATACTCTGGTGCAGCTTACACAGGAAGCCACACACTTCACACACTTGTATCAAAACTGTTATCTCAGACATATTTTTCATGTGGACAACAGTGTGGTCCGGACAAGCTCAGTATTTGGTTATTTTTGTACTAAGATTGAAGTTTTCATAATGTTCTCCAATAAATTTAAGGCTAAATACGTAAAATAGAGAAGTAAAAAATATATAATAGTTTACCAGAAAAGTGAAAACGATATTTGTGGAAGCTATTGGAATTAGTGCTTTTGTTGTGTATTAAAAACATGGAATATATTTGCTTGTGTAAAGTCAGGCCTCGTCTTGTCCACAGTAGAAATAAGTACAATGATTGTAGATTCTTGTGATGAAGTTTTCAGTAGTCCTTTTTAATGGAATTTTTTTACTGGGTGACAAACGATTGGCATTTACAAACCCTAAACCTGCTTATGTGGCTGAAATATCGATTCGCTAGGATTGCTAATCAGTGTCCGATTTGATTGGCAATTAGGTACATTTTGATTCACACTGCGATGCTAACTCAATTGTTTTGCTTCCAGGCTGCCACCACCACACGCCCGTAGTGGATGCCAACATAAAACACAAAATTATCACCATTTCAATATATGTGCAAAGAGGAAGGATTGTAAATCTACTGACCTTCCCTTTATTAACTTTTCTTATATAAAGAGTTAAAGTTACCATAATGTAAGGCTACCCTTAAGACACCTATGTGATGAGAAATATATTTATAGAGATGAGAGATAAATTATATGAACTCCCCTCTACACTCACCTTACCAAAAATATCCATGTTTATTGACTGTCAGCCAGTAGGAGTCCTGGCTGGACTGTCAGAAGCAGGATAAGCTCTACTGACACCTGGACACCTACCAGTGTTGCTCTAGACCACCAGCATCCATTCTCCTCCAGGGGTTGTACGTGTGACTAACCTATACAAGATGAACAACTTCCAGTTCAGAAACACACTAACCACGTCAGTAGTATGATGCCTGTGGAGTAGGTTGTTATAACTTAACAACGTCAGTATTATGTTGTTATAATCTGACGCCCTGGCTGGCTGTAGTGTTTACATAGT